>NC_142013.1:40277523-40460023 GCF_049901735.1 Notechis scutatus
GTCTTCTAAGATGAAAACCAGATCATCTGCAAATGCTTGCAATTTAAATTCTTATTTTTTAATTTTCATCCCTTTTATGTCCTTTTCTTCTCTAATATTTCTGTTTAGCACTTCCAAGGTTAACACAGACAACAAAGGTGACAGTGGGCACCCTTGTCTTGTACCTTTTCTTATATCAATAGAGTCCGTTAATTCTCCCTCTATCATTACCTTTGCTGTTTGCTTATGATATATAGCTTCTATTGCTTGGATGAATTTTTTACCAAAAACCATCTGTTCCAGCTGTAATAACATGAATCGCCAATTCATGTTGTCAAATGCCTTCAGTGCATCTAAGAATGCCAAAGCCATTTGTTTTTCAGGGTGTTCCTTGTCATATTCCAAAGTCTCCAAATTACTCTCATATTATGTTTAATTTGTCTCTTTGCCAGAAATCCATTTTGGTCAGAGTGAATAAAATTATTTAGGAATTTTTTAAGTCTTTCTGCCAATATTGAAGGAAAAAATTTTTTAATCTGCATTTAGTAGGGAAATAGGTCTGTAATTCTTGATTTGTAATGGGTTGGCCTCCTCTTTTGGGATAAGTGTATAAGCTTCTGACCATGATTTAGGTATCTTCTTCTTTGACATAGCTTCATTCATAACTTCTAGCAATGGAAGATTCAACAATTCTTGTAGTGTTTTATAAAATTCCGCTGGAAGTCCATCTGGGCCTGGTGCCTTTCCATTGTTTTGCTTCTTAAGTGCTTCAGTTAACTCCATCATCGTTATATTACTTTCTAACATTATTTCAATCTCTTTAGGTATCTGGGGTAGGTTAGCATTCTTTAAGTACTGTTTAACTCTTTCATCATCAATATGTTCTTGTGTATATAGTTTCCCTGATTCTTATATATGATTGTTTAATAAGCCAATAAAACATTGATATTGATTTTATTAAGAAGTGAAAGAAATTTGCTTGACATTAATTTACCATTTTTCATTTAGATATGTTTTAACAGTACAAGGCTGGTATAAAGGTGCTTTTTATATACATAATAGTTCTGTTGTATAATGATAATCATGATCTTAGTGAAATGCTGCTGTTTTTTATGCACATTAGAAACCATCTCAAGGAGTTATCATTGGCCAATCTTGCCACATCAGCAGCAATATGTTTAGTTGCACATTGCTCAAGTGCTACTATTTATAGTTGAATTACACGAAATGTTATAATTATTACTTAAACAGTCCCATTTACCTCTGGGCTATGCCATTTGTGTTAGATTTGCAAAAATATAGATTTCTGTAATATTTCTGTAATCATGACAGCATTTTTCATCTAAATTCTATAGTTCCTTGGGTTAACCTAATTGTTCACTTAAATGTATGTCTGAAGATCATCAGGACTGCTCGCATGTAGGAAAAATAATAATAATAATAATTTAGATGATTCTGGGTGAATGTGGAGTGAAATGTGAAGTATGCTGAAATATGTATAATGGAAAAATAAGGGTTTTACCACACCTTACATTGTTTCTAACAAGCAGTTCTAATGATGGTAATTACATTAGGTATGAAGATCTTTCATCTTTATTAATGTGGCTTCTTTTTAATTTAGCTCTAAAACATTTATTAAATCATGTTTGTCATATTATCATTATTTCAGTCTGTGAGCTGACTTTCTGTGCTTATCTTTTTTAGTTTTTCTATGCTATCTCAAGCAGCAAGTCTTCTAATGTTATTGTTCTGTTGCTGGCACAGATTATGGTGAGTATTTTAACCCATTTGAGTAGCAACTTTGCTCTCAGCTATGTCAGCAGTGGGAAAAATGAGAAGTCTAATGTTTCCTTTACCTTCTTTGCAGGGAATGTATTTTGTGTCTTCTGTGCTTCTGATTCGAATGAGTATGCCTCTAGAATATCGTACTATCATTACCGAAGTTTTAGGAGAATTACAGTTTAATTTCTACCATCGATGGTTTGATGTTATATTTCTTGTCAGTGCTCTCTCCAGCATACTATTTCTCTATCTGGCACATAAGCAGGCTCCTGAGAAACATATGACACTCTGAATTTATTTTAATTCTACAGCCTGCAGTTATTTGCAATTATGAATTTGGCATATCACCATTTTAAAATGGCTCTTCAGTGATGGACACTCATTTTTTGATTCAAATCAGATGCTTCACGATAGACAAGGAGTGACAAGCAGTCTCACAAGGACAGCCTCCGGCTCCATAAGAAAGAGAAAAATAAAAAATAAAAGGGAATATTAGAGACCTTTCAAAAGGCTGGATAAGACAAAGCCGTGCTGCAGTTTTTATTCAATAGAGTTGGCAAAATATTTGCTTCATTATCTTTACCTTGAAGATAATGATTCTAAAAGACTAAATAAAACAATATTTGTAATAATTCTCAATAAGTTTCTTACAGTACATAGGTTTGTAAAGTTTCTTCTTTGAAATGGAACAAAGTTTGATGAATTATTAATTTCTAACTGAAGTGGGGGAAAAACTTATATCCCTGAGTTCAAAAATATAGGCGTTGTCTAGTACTGCTAATCACTTTCCCCCTTTCATTCCATTAAATCATCTTTCACAATGTCACGTCCAAACATTAAAATTGGTCATCTCCTAAACTCTTACTGTGGCTCTCAGAACTCCCCCAAATGTTATTTCTCAGTTACAACTCTTAATGTAATACAATGGAAAACCTAACACCACATTTTGATAGGCCCTTGGCATGTTACTTAGAAACCAAGAACTATATGATCCAAGTAAATCCCAAGTAACTTCAACACTGCTGAAAAACTCTGTGCACAGATGGAAGTTCAATATGTAAAATGAAGAATGTAGGATAGTTAAATATCTTAATAATAATTTAATATATGGAGCACTGAAGAGAATCTATCATCCTTAGTTCAGTTTATCAGTAGTATCTTTTGGTTTGTTGATAAGGAAATATTGCCAGGCCTTAAATTGTGATCCTAAGGACTCAGGGTATCCCCCCAGTTCCTTGTGCCCACAAAATCAAAATTACTTGCCAGCCTCTGTTGAAAAGTAGTACAATATTAAAATTCCACCAAACAATTGTTAGAAGCAGCAGTAGCAGCAAATTGTCAAATTTAATATGGTAAATATTGACAGTCAATTTAGTTGTAGTGGTTAAGGCGAGAAATTGAGAGATGATTGAGTTCTAGTCCTGTCTTAGGCATGAAAGCCAGTGGGGTGACCTTGGGCCAGTCATTGTCTCACAACTTGGAAAGCAAGCAGTGGCAAACCACTTCCAATATCTCACCAAAGAAATTTAAGGAACTTATCCTGGCAGTTGTCAGAAGTCAACTGACTGGAAGACACCAATATACTATAAATATAAAAACATAAAGGTGATTTTAGGGTTCTCCCATAATTTTTTCAAAATTAATAAAAAGTTTGAGAAATACCGATCTTATGTTGGCATTACAAAGCTCAAAAAAGTTTTGTGGAATTGGGAACTGCAGCATTTTCTATCCTTTAAGCAGGTGAGAAAAAGAAATGAAAGAATAACAACGAAACACCAACCAAGACTGAATACATACTTGTGATATCTTAACAATAGGAAAAATCTTGATTTTTTAAAAAAATATTTACTTGGAAAAAGACTGTTGTCTTCATTATTCTTTCACAAGAAGGGCCACTGTGAATGTTACACTCAAGTGTTTGCTTGCAAATTCACAACAAAAGTCTATACAGCATTGGTTGGTTCTTGGCTTCTTTTATAGGACTGTTCAGTTCCTACAGCAGGAAATGCATAATAGGGCAATATCATTGGAAGGAAAGAATTTCTAATTTTAACCTTGAATTTGAAGTGGAGGGAGCTGGGGATGGGGGAAATTGTGCTGCTGTGAAACTTGATCATTTGCTACTAAAATTCATTGATACTGAGGGGCAGGATTGGCATCCCTTGCATTACCTAAGTTGGAGCAGTCTACTCATGGGTGGAACAAATGAGTGCAATTGGAATAATGTGCTCTGACATGCTAGCTGGTAAGTCAGAAGCTTTATTATTTGTATATGTCAAGGTGGAGAATATACCTAATATAGTACTCCTTTTTTCTCCTATTTTTACTCAACATTTTAAATGAGATAAAATGAAACTATTTTTAAACTCTGTATCCATCAGAAACTACAGGTGAAACTCGAAAAAATAGAATGGCGTGCAAAAGTTCATTTATTTCAGTAATGCAACTTAAAAGGTTAAACTAATATATGAGATCGACTCATTACATGCAATGCAAGATAGTTCAAGCCGTGATGTGTCATAATTGCGATGATCATGGCTTGCAGCTCATGAAAACCCCAAATCCATAATCTCAGAAAATTAGAATATTGTGAAAAGGTTAATATTCTATGCTCAAAGTGTCCTACTCTAATCAGCTAATTAAGCCATAACACCTGCAAAGGGTTCCTGAGCCTTTAAATGGGCTCTCAGTCTGGTTCAGTAGGAAGCACAATCATGGGAAAGACCGCTGACCTGACAGTTGTGCAGAAAACCATCACTGACACCCTCCATAAGGAGGGAAAGCCTCAAAAGGTAATTGCAAAAGAAGTTGGATGTTCCCAAAGTGCTGTATCAAAGCACATTAATAGAAAGTTATGTGGAAGGGAAAAGTGTGGAAGAAAAAGGTGCACAAGCAGCAGGGATGACCACAGCCTGGAGAGGATTGTCAGGAAAAGGCCATTCAAAAGTGTTGGGGACTTTCACAAGGAGAGGACTGAGGCTGGAGTCAGTGCATCAAGAGCCACCACACACAGATGGATCCTGGACATGGGCTTCAAATGTTGTATTCCTCTTGTCAAGTCACTCCTGAACAACAAACAAGCGTCAGAAGTGTCTTACCTGGGCTAAAGAAAAACAGACCTGGTCTGTTGCTCAGTGGTCCAAAGTCCTCTTTTCTGATGAGAGCAACTTTTGCATCTCATGTGGAAACTAAGGACCCAGAGTCTGGAGGAAGAATGGAGAGGCACACACTGCAAGATGCTTGAAGTCCAGTGTGAAGTTTCCAGTCTGTTGATTTGGGGAGCCATGTCATCATCTGGTGTTGGTCCACTGTGCTTCATTAAGTCCCGGGTCAACACAGCCGTCTACCAGGAGATTTTGGAGCACTTTGTGCTTCCTTCCGCAGACAAGCTTTATGGGGATGCTGACTTCATTTTCCAGCAGGACTTGGCACCTGCCCACACTGCCAAAAATCACAAAAAACTTGGTTCAATGACCATGGGATTACTGTGCTTGATTGGCCAGCAAACTCACCTGACCTGAACCCCATAGAGAATCTATGGGGCATTGCCAAGAGAAAGATGAGAGACATGAGACCAAACAATGCAAAAGAGCTGAAGGCTGCTATTGAACCATCCTGGTCTTCCATAACACCTCAGCAGTTACACAGGCTGATAGCTTCCATGCCGCGCTCCATTGAGGCAGTAATTGCTGCAAAATTGGCCCAAACCACGTATTGCGTACATATGTATGCTTATACTTTTCAGAGGTCCGATATTGTTCTATGTAAAATCCTTGTTTTATTGCATGTAATATTCTAATTTTCTAATTTTCTGAGATTGTGGATTTGGGGTTTTCATGAGCTGTAAGCCATAATCATCTCAATTATGACAAATCACGGCTTGAACTATCTTGCTTTGCATGTAATGAGTATCTCATTAGTTTCACCTCTTAAGTTGCGTTACTGAAATAAATGAACTTTTGCACGATATTTTAATTTTTCGAGTTTCACCTGTAGATATCCCAAGAAGTAACTACCATAGTATTCTTTGGTTTCTTTGCAGAACCTAACGCTCAGCCAAAAGACCGAAAGTTAATTCTGCACTTATTTAAAATTGGATGTAGTTGACAAAAATACCACAGAATAAATGCAATATATTTTAGTTTAGATACAGTAACTCTCCTTTCATACTATTGAATTCTCATTGTGATTTCACTTAGCATGACTGTAGTTTCTGATAAAAAAAATAGAATAGAATCGAATTCTTTATTGGCGAAGTGTGATTGGACACAAGGGATTCGTCTTGGTGCAAATACTCTCAGTATACATAAAAGAAAAGACACATTCGTCAAGAGTCAATCATAAGGTACAACACTTAATGATAGTCATAGGGTACAATAAGCAATCAAATCATACTAGGAAACTCAATATAAATCATAAGGATACAAGCGACAAAATAACAGTCATACTGTCACAAGTGGGAGGGGATGGGTGATAAGGAGTGATGAGAAGAGTAATAGTGCACACTTTGTAAATAGTTTGACAGTATTGAGGAAATTATTTGTTTAGCAGAGTGATGGCTTTCGGAGAAAAACTGTTCTTGTGTCTAGTTGTTCTGGTGTGCAGTGCTCTATAGTGTCGTTTTGAGGGAAGGAGTTGAAACAGTTTTATGTACAGGATGTGAGGGGGCTGTAAATATTTTCATAGCCCTCTTTTTGACTCGTGCAGTATACAGGTCCTCGATTGAAGGCAGGTTGGTAGTAATTGTTTTTTCTGGAGTCCTAATTATCTTCTGAAGTCTGTGTCTATCCTGTTGAGTTGCAGAACCAAACCAGACAGTTATAGAGGTGCAGATGATAGACTCAATAATTCCTCTGTAGAACTGTATCAGCAGCTCCTTGTGCAGTTTGAGCTTTCTGAGTTGGCACAGAAATTATTTGTTGTGCTTTTTTGATGACTTTTTTGATGTTAGGTGTCCATTTTAGGTCATGTGATATAGTAGAACCTAGAAATTTGAAGGTCTCTACTGTTGATACTGTGTTGTCTAGTATTGTAAGAGGTGGTAGTATGGGAGGGTTTCTTCTAAAGTCTACCACCATTTCTATGGTTTTGAGTGTATTCAGTTCCAGATCGTTCTGGTTACACCACGAGGCAAGTTGTATAACCTGTCTATGCGGATTCATCGTTGTCTCAAATGAAACCAATCACTGTTGTGTCATCAGCAAACTTCAATATTTTAACGGATGGATTGTTTGAGATGCAGTCATTCGTATATAGGGAGAAGAGAAGTAGAGAAAGCACACAACCTTGTGGGGCCCCTGTGCTAATTGTACAAGTATCAGATGTGATTCTGCCTAGCTTCACCTGCTGCTTCCTGTCTGTTAGAAAGCTTACAAGTGTGTTCAGGTACCGCTAGTTGGTTTAATTAGAAGAACGTCTAGACTGATGGTATTGAATGCTGAACTGAAGTCTACAAAGAGGACTCTTGTATGGGTATTTGGAGATTCAAGGTGTTGTAGGATGTAATGCAGAGCCATATTAACAGCATCATCTGTCAGTCTATTTGCTCAGTATGCAAACTGCATGGGATCTAACAGCGGATCCGTGATGGTTTTCAGGTGGGACAGCACTAGCCTTTCAAAGATTTTCCTAACTACGGATGTTAGAGCAACTGTTCTATAGTCATTCAGTTCTTTGATGGAGGGCTTCTTTGGCACTGAGATGATAGTAGAGCGTTTGAAGCAGGAAGGAACATAGCACATCTCTAGTGATCTATTGAAGATCCAGTTGCAGAGATTTTAATCATGTTCAAATTAACATGGAAATAAAACTTGGTTCAGACCATCTGTTTGTATATCCAAATCACACCTCTGCTCCCATTTTAAACACTGAGGAATGAAGGACAAGAACTCACTATCATGTACTGTCTAATACTGTACTCTAATACCATCTTTGGCTTAAATTAATCCTGTGATGTTTTTGCATCCAGTGTGATATAGTGGACTGTATCCTTGAGAACAACAGCTTAGCTATATTAATTTTCAGTACATTCATTTGGAAGTAATTCTCAGTGTACCTTGGTTTTAAGTAATAATTATAGGATTATAGTCAAGATTTTTTGGGGGGCAGTATTGGCACATTTGCTTCAGAATAGCAGCCCCTTTCAGTACAATATGGAAAAAGACTTGGGTTCTACTATCTTCACAATGTAGTATCTTCTTCAGAGGAGGATGAGCTGGCCTAGTGAAAGAAAGAAACAACGCTGTTAGAAAGACTGCAAATAGATTTATAACACCGTTAAGGGGAATCAGTTACAGTATATCATAAACTTTATAGATTTATAGACTGAGCTGTGAGTTGAATTGTCAGAAGTCTGAATTTATGGTCTGATTATGAATGCTCAAAATTTTACAATAAAAATCTTTTCAAAACCAAATCATCTAACTCAGGTGTCAAACTCGTGGTCTGGATGTATCACATGCTGGCCATGCCCACCCCCGGTGTAGCGAAGGAAAAAAAAAATTGTGATACATCATGTGATAACAGCTTGACGCTGTGAGCTTGACACCCCTGATCTAACTGATTAATTACAAATGTTTAGTCATTCTGTGATTTAAGTACAGCTTGAGCAAAGGCTCGGTCTAGCTCTCTATGCCAATTCTTTAGGTTACATCAGGGGTGTCAAACTCATGTCACGGGGTCATCACATGACGTATTGGGACTTTCCCCCCCTACGCTAAACCAGGCATGGTTGTGGTCAGCATGTGATGCATCTGGTCTGCGGGCCGGGAGTTTGACAGCCCTGGGTTAGATCATTCAATCATTTGAAGTGTATCACATTGGTTTGATAACCAGATGCCACAGATTCTTGTGAGATTTTCCTGAAGTTAATTCAAGGAAGCTCACCCTTTCTCGTGGTTCTGCCAGTGTGTTTTTTGGCTCTGTTGCTTGTATCTCTGCATAAGCAGGAGGCTCATCATGGTCGCCATTCAGTGGGTCAGGCTGTAACAGCCTTATTGAGGCTGTAACAGCCTTATTTTGGGAGTAGTAGTGCTGATAAGCCTTTTCTTCACACACCAGGAGTATCAGAGTGTTACCACTGTCTTGGATTCTTGCTACTACATCTTCATACTCTTCATTCTGTACATTGGTACCATTCACTTCTATCACAATGTCATCGTCTTGCAGTCCTGCTATATTGGCAGGCCCATCCTTCTTTACCTGCAATTAAATTGTCTAAAATTATTGTAGTAGAAGCTGCTATTCTGCTTGATTGAGAGCAGCAGGCAGTCCATGGTAAGTGGCATACATGCAAATACAAATTTACTTCTTTTATTCAAGGGTCTCAGGTCTGGTTGTAGCCAGGTGCTGCTCTTTTGGATAAAGAGATGACTATTTTGGGAGGGGGATGTGCACAGAGAATATGCCTGCAAGATGGCAGGTGTGTTACAATTGGAGATTATTTGTTTTGTGCGAAAATGGTATGTTGTCAGTTGCAATGCCCTGACTTCCATTTGACAGATTCTGAGCCACTGGACATTGTGGGTTGTGGTCTACATTTCTGCTGCCATAAGAGAGGTGACAATCCTAGTCAAGGGTGAAAGTCAGAAGTGGCTGCATTCTTGATCCAGCCAAAGTTTCTGGATTTATTACCTCTGACTGGAAAGGACTATTACCTTAATTAACACCTGACAAATCCCACAAGGTATGTTGCTTTGTTTGGACAAGGCAGCCTGGACATCTGAGAAAAGGGACAGAAGAACCTGTTAGTGGCTCCTTTAGGGGCAAGTGCTACAAGTGAGCGCTTAACTCTCACATTTGAATTAAGGTCTCAATGGCTGCAGAAACTTAAGATAATTATTTTGTCCACTAATATTCTCTCCCCAACATGAAAAAGCACCATTACGAAGAGGAGGATTGCAATTTCTAAAAAAATGAACTACACACAAACTCTATTCCTTGCTCCAGGTAAATAGGGACACACCACATCTATATTTTATATTTTCTGCTGTTTAGTGAAATGGTAATGACATAAGTTTATCATACAAATCAACATTTTTTTTTAAATGACTGCTTTTAAAGTAGCAAAGTGTCTCAGAAACAAAACTCCAGTTTCTATGAGCAGGCAAACATTGTCTTTAAGTAATGGCTCAATATTATTTTCCCAATCATTCATCTTAATATATGCCAAGAGATTACAAAGACAATTTACTTGGGTGAAAAATAAAAACACAAAGTCACCTCTTAAGCTACACTGAACATAATTTCAGAATTTATATCAATTCCTGTTACAGTTTCTTTTTCTGAAAATAATTGTGAATTTATTATACTATATATTTGTACACTCCTATCAATGTGGGAAATAAAATTGGTTGAAAATTTTATTACTTAGACTTTAGAAAAACAACAACCTGCAAATATATTTATTGTAGACTAACACTTTTTAAAAAAAATTCTTAGTCTGAATCTAATTATCTGATATTTTTAAAATTATGTTTATTTACAAGATGACAATTTCTTTAAATGCATAAAATGCTAATTCAATCAACATTAAATCACATTTTAAGATTGCTTTTAAAAGTTAGCAGAGAAGGAATGAAAAACACTTTGATGGAATTAAAATAAAATATAAGAATAAAGGTATATTACTAATATTAAAGTGTACTCCATCTAATATTAAATCTCAAAAGTATTTTTCCAGAATGAGCATCAATAAAATATGGAACATATTTTACTGTGTCAGTTTCAAATTCCTTTTATTCAGCAGCTATTGTACCTTGATAAGACACAGAACAAAGATATATTTCTATATACTGCTGAGTACATTCACACTACAGGATAGAAGGCTGTCCTTTTTTGCCTGATCAATGGTGATTTATTTTATTTGCCAATGAAAAGATTCTAAGATTCTAGAGTAATACCTCTTTGATGAACACTCCAGGTATATTCTTAATGGCATTCAATCGAAAGCCAAATCCGGTGGGACTTTTTATGAGTTTGCAGAGTCTGGGCTTGTGATTTTCTTCCTGCATGGCTTTCTTTGCAATACTAAGATGTGGTTCCAGTCTTGTATGGTAGCAGAGACAAGGAGATATTTTAGCCTTAACCAAGAACAAAGAAACATGAATTGAAACATAATGAATATGAGCTGGAACATGATGGTACACAATTCTTCATGTTGTGGAACAGGAGTGGAGATGCAGATGCCATGGATGTCTCCTCTCTCCTAGCTCTACAGTTTTTCCACAATTCAGAAGGAAGGAGGTTTAAATTACTGGAGGCAGCTAAGTTGTAAGAAAGGATAGTTTGGTGACAGACTCTTGGAGTTGAGCAATGACTCCACTGTTACTCCCGCTGGCATATTTTGACAATCATCTGTGGGACTTTGTGTGGATCTGGAGGAGGTGGATAATAGCATAGACAATTTGAAGCACTTTCCCATTGTTGGAGAGAAGCTAAATAGGAAAGAGAATTGCACATGCACAAATGCTTTGTGGAGTATATTTCAAAAGAAAACATTTTTTTAAAACTTTAAATTATAAAGCTTAAAAATAAATTGCCTATTTCTGGGCTATTACTCATTGCATATTTTGCCCCATTCCACCACCACTGTATAACTTCTGACCCCTTTCCTGGAGGGAATGCAGTTTGGGAGGTAATGTGCTAAGGGGCTCAGGATTGTAATGAGGCAGCTGCTCCTACACTATTCAAGCTTCACAGGGTTGTGAAAAATGAATGGAGTACCGTGTATGCTGCCATTAGCTCCTAAAATAAAGGTAGAATATACATATAAAAAGGAATTAAACTAAAATCTGAATAGGACTGAAACAAATTCAGGAAAGATGTCAGGAAAGAGATGCTGAAAATTTGAGGAATAGCCCAAACTTGCAGGTCAGATCTGCAAAATAAGCAGAGACAATCTCAAACTATATAATTTCTCCTGCCTATCAGTAGATCACATTTTCAATTACCGTATTTGCCGGCGTATAAGATGACTTTTTGCCCTGAAAAACATGCCTCCAAGTGGGGGTCGTCTTATACGGCGAGTATATAACAAAGGTCGTCTTATACGCCGGCAAATACGTTGTTGTCACTCGGTGCAAGAGCGACGGGGCGGAGCTCCGCAACTTGCGAAGCCCCTTCAAGCCCAGCCGGAGTCTCTCTTCCTCCTCCTCCTCCCCCACCCACCCACCCACCCACTCCGCTCGTGCGGCGGACAGGCAGGCTCCAGGCTTTGCCCCCATCCCTCACCTCCTTCCATCCCCCTCCACCCCCCGTGGCAGAAACTTAGCCGCACGTGGGGACGAGTGGAGGGGGTGGGAGCAGCGACGCAGCTCAAAGCTGAGAAAGCGCCATCCTTGCTTTTGTGCCGGGGAAGAGTTCGTGTTTTTGTTTTTTTGTTTTTCTCCCAGGAATGGGATGCTGCTCGTGCGATTTTCTTTGGGAATTTTTCTCTTCCCGGTTTCAGCCTTTGCTCGAATCCTCCCCCCACCCCCGATTCACTTCTGGAAAGGATGCTTGTGTAACTCTTTTCCTAAGCGTTGCTGGGGTGGAGGGGGGCAGTGTGCAGTGTGAGCGAGAGGCTCTTTTCCTTTCTCCCTGAGCGCAAAACCATCTGCCTTCTTCTCTCTTGGACGGACCGAGCAAGGCTAATAAGATAATAATAATATAATAAGATAAGATCCTAAGCGCGTTGTGGAAACAGATCTGGATCTCATTGGAGAAAGGTAGCAAATGAATGAACTGGACTTTTGGCAAGTCTCGGGTAGGAACTCGACGCTTTCTGGAAAGTTAGTGAGCAGGAAAATAGACATCCTTTCCGCTTTCTCCCAGCGTGGGTATTTCATTATCCCTCCCTGTAAGAAGTAACAACCACAAAGCCAAGGGAAAAAACGATGCGCAGGAAAAAGCCACAGTAGGAAGCAAAGATTTCTCCCTCCCCCACCCTCTCTCTCTGAAATAATTAATGTCGCAATCAGTGTGGTGCACCCTTGGAGACAAATTGGTTGGGGAGGTGGAAAGATATTAAGAAACAACTCGACTGTTTTTCGTCCAGTTTTATTTTTATTTATTTATTTTCCCTGAAAAAAGCAGATCGCTCAACGGTGTCACAAAGAAAGGGAGAGGAATTGAGTGCCAGTCTGAGAAAGGCGAAGCTGCCTCTCTAAAGCATTTTGGTGGCTTTGTAAGTTTGGGGGAAAGGGCGGGGGTGTCAATCAAGAATTATATCCAGAATACCCCAAGTGTTACAACTTACCGTATTTGCCGGCGTATGACTTTTTGCCCTGAAAAACATGCCTCCAAGTGGGGGGTCGTCTTATACGGCGAGTATATAACAAACTCTATATTTTGAGTGGAAATGTTGGGGGCTCGTCTTATACGCCCAGTCGTCTTATACGCCGGCAAATACGGTACTCTTGTTCCTACATCCCATCAAAATAGCAAAAATTAGAGAAAATAAAGCGATTGATATGATAGTTTTGTCATTTTAAGATCCTATCCATTGCTTATGTGGTTATATTCCATCTTGAATGTAGGCATCTTTACCTTGTGATGACACCTTTAACACTATCAAGAAATAACATCTACCCACTCCAGGTCCTTGAGAAAGACTCAATAGGTAGACAAAAATGCTAAATTCAGTCTAAATATCTGGCTGATTATACAACCAACCATAATACAGGTAGTCTTCAAGTTACAGCAGTTCATTTAGTGACTGTTCAAAATTACAATGACACTGAAAAAAGTGACAGGATCATTTTTCACACCTTTGTAGCATTCACATGCTCGTGTGATCAAAATTCAGATGTTTGGCAACTGGTTTATATTTATGACTCTTGCTGTGTCTTAAGGTCATGTGATCAGCTTTTGCAACTTTTTGAAAAGCAAAATCAATGGGAAAGCCAGATTCAGAACCATGTTGCTAACATAACTGCAATGATTCACTGAACAACTGTGGCAAGAAAGGTCATAAAATGCAAAATTCACTTAAGAAATGTACTTAACTACAGAAATTTTGGGCTCAATTGTGGTCATAAGTCGAAGTCTACCTGTTATATGAAAAATTAAGGCAATTGTCTTGAAAGGGATCATCAGTTTCAGGAGGAGAAGAGTACCATAAATATGGTACTCCATCAACTATTATTTGTTTCAATCTAAGATAGCAAATTGAAAGATGACCTTATGGCCGAAGTAGGGTTACTCAATTGAGAGCAGTTTATGCAATTTCTATTGTTGCTAGCTTATCTGATTTTTCTGTTTTACATCAAACCCTTTATTAAATATAGTCTTCTATATTATATTAAAGCTGTACATGTTGTATGGCTCTAATATGGCATGATTTGTTTAGAAGTCCTCATAAAAGTAATTTATGACATTCAGAGTGGAAATAAGGTTTAGAAGGAAAACTGCATTTTAAATATGAATTGTATAGAAAAGTTTTAAATCAAGATAACAATATAATCTCATTCAGCAAAGTGGTATGGTCTTTATGCTAAACTCTTTCTTTTCAAACTCACGGAGACTGGAAATCAGATCAACTAGGAAAAAAATAATTGGTAGATAGCGATTTAATAGTATAATCCTTATAAATGTCATGTCCTGTATGTCTTCAGCTCTTTTAGTCCCTTTTTTCCCATTTCCCCCATTACAACAAGAAATAACACCTAATCAACCAGGGCTGAGAAGTTAAGCATGTTCAGACCTGGAAATCAATGGAAAGTTAAAAGAACATACCTGAAAGAAGACAACAGCAAATCATGTCCACATTGTTCCCAAGAAAATTAAATAGAGGAGAAATCAAGGTCACTTCAATATAACTTTTCTTATAATTAATATAAAAGAATTGATTTGTTCAGTTTCCTTTCATTTCAGAATTTGAAGTATAATGTGCAAACATTGCTATTAGTATCCAGATTACAAGGCAGATAGCTACCATGCCATTTAAATATTGAAATTGTCTCCTTAACAACCCTATTAATGTGATGCTTGCAAGAACTTGGAATTTACTATGTATGTAATGGATCTAATGAATGCTCTTTTAGATTTTGTTTTAAATAAAAGGAGTGAAACATAATGCTTGATTTCCCAAAGAGATTACTTAGCTTATAATTTTGCCATGACAACATATTGCCCCTCCCAAAGCAAGTATTATTTTAACAACTGGACAGCCTGAAGGCAGCTGTGTTGTCTTTTCCTCATCCTTAAAATGGAAGAGGATTACAATGTCAAAAATTGCTACAGTGAAATTTATTTATTTTTTTGAAATGATCTGGCTGCATTGGGCATCTTTTCATTAGTAACCATATTTCAGAATCCTGGCTTGTGGCCTAACTAGTTTTGACTTTGCAGAAGTGTGGTAGCTATGACTGCTGTTGTAAAAAAGCCTGGAAATTGAGTTGGAAGTATTCCAGAGTGGGTGTTCCTTTTATTACGAGCAGCAGAATTCAACTTCTGGAAAAGTTTAACTAAGTACCATCACTTAATTTGTCATGGCAAGAGAAAACAGTGCAGACAAACTCGGTTCTGTAAAGCTACCAGAACTATTTTTTTGGTTTTTAATACTCAAGTGTTGCAAACACAAAGTTGTCTTGTAACCAGAAAGGCTGTCATGCCCCCTTCGGAGTTTGACTCCAAGGAGGAAGGCGAACAGCTGGCAGGGAATGGGAGAGTGGCTCCGTTAGCTGTGGAGGAAAGGATTTTGGGACAGTTTTTCTCCAAACCAGAAGGTAACTGGGACATCAGGGGCAAAATTGGAGCTAATAAAGGGATCCCTACTTATTATCTGACTGGGTTGACTTTGTGCCACACTCTAGGTCATCACAAAGGCTAAAAGAACAGGTATATATAAAGATTTAAAGCGGATATTCTCAGAATGTTACGTATACATACACATTTGCATCAGGACAACCTTACAACAACTACTGCTCTTTACCCCTTCCCACCATGCCACAGCTCACCACATAATTTCCAAATTAACTCATTCTTGTACTCCAGCTGTATACCTTACCATTTTATACATGGTATCAGTCTCTTCATCCACCACTAATAAGGTTGTGTTTTCACCAGATTGTCTGATTTTCTCTACCACAGCTTCATGGTCTAGTGCTTCAATTGGCTCTCCATTTACAGCTACCAAGATATCATTGTCCCTGAGACCTGCTTTAGCTGCAGGGCTGTCTGAATCAATGTCCTTAATCAAATGACCTGCCGGGAAAAAAAATCAGAAAAGCCTAATATCATAACAAAGCATAGGCCCATAGCCAATGTTTAATTTTGTACTTTGGTTTTCAAACTCTAGGATTAAGGCAAATAAGCTTGACCATGTCCCTTTCATTTTGATATATGCCCTCTGTTGTGGACATTCTAATAGAAGAATATATATCAGAAAGCAGAGGCCATACCAGGAGAGTACAAAGGAGATAACTGACTAAACCTGGATGGAAATTGTGGAGTTTTTTAAATGCTATTTCTCCTATTAATTATTACATGGTTTGGGAATCTACTACACATCGATTAAAGAAGTAAAGTCCATATTGCACAGTTATACCACCCTGTCCTACCTTTGCCATTTTGCTCCATTCTTAGGTAAAATCCATAACCATTATTCCCTTTTTTGAGCTCAAGATTTCGGGGCTTGTGAGGTAATAATTTCAGATTGGCCTTTTCCCTTATCATTTGCATATTCTGCCTGTAGTAATGCTGGTCGGTTTCTTCATCTGACAGTAGAAACACAACCTGATTTCCAGACTTTTTTACCTGAGGACATAGACATAGAAAATTTCTTTTTTGCCCTGTGTGCAGACTGAAACAATCTCACCTATATACAACCAGTACGTAACAGTATCCTTTTTTTAAATGATATTTTCATTGGTGAAGGTAGAATTGTTCTATACCATTATTATAAAACCTGCATTTCTGAAATTGATGTTTACAGTATTTGCTTATTCTCATACTTATATATTTCAGGTGTGCACAGCTTTTTAGCTGTTTTGGAACTAATCACTTAATATATCAAGTAATACTATTAGTACTCAGAGTTATTATTCAATTTGGAAATAAATTTTTTATAATGAATAATACAAAGCACATAGGTAAATATGACTTGATCCAATTTGGAAGATGGGACACTGTTAGGTGGTTAACTTTAGGGACTATGTAATTCACCTTGCTTAATATAAAAGAGTTAATTCAAACACATTTTCCCATTTATTGCATGCAACTTTATTTTCCATCTGTGCATGCCAGTCTTTGTCTAAGGTGATCTACTTGCGCATGCTGTGGCAAGATGCAATTGGGAAAATAATTATTTATATTCCATCAAATTACCTTTCTAACTTTATCTGAATTATCTACAAGAATTGGCTAACAAATGAGGTTAAGGCTTAAAGTACCTTCTCAACTACTTCTTCATGTGTACTGTTTTCCACATTCTCCCCGTTGATTTCTATAAGGCGATCATTTGGCTGCACTCCAGCTTTTACAGCTGCACCCAGTGGGGTCAAATCTACAATGAATAAACCTTTCTGTCCTGGAAATAAGAAACAAATGGGAGAAACAAAAATAATTCTTTACTTGTTAATATGTTCATTTTGCTCATGATAAACACAGCACGGGAAGCAGTATATCCAGTGTAGTTCAAACAATACTACTATGGTAGCAGAAATACGGCAATACCATTTATGCCCATCCAGTGCCTCAGAAATCGAAAATAAATAATTATGTTGTAACCCAGTAATAGTTTATGCTTTGTCAGATGCTTGCAGTGGGGGCTGCCATTATAGTGGTGTAAGTAAGTGACTGATTAGGAGTAGTAAATTACTTATTAACTACTAGTTTTTCCAGTGTTCATTAGAACTTGATTTATTATTTTACACCTACTTTTAAGTACCAAATTTCTCTCTCACCCCTCCTCTCCCTCCCTCCCTCTCAAAGTACATTAGCTACTTCTAGCATGCAAAATAAAACTACCTGAAGAGATATCTTATTTGTATTTTCAAATATGGATGTAAAGAATCATGAAATAATGCAGCATTCTGGTCACTTCTTTTGTTCACATTCACAGAATGACTTTCTTATAGAGGTTTAACAATATAATAGTCTGGGTTCCTATATCAGAAGGCCATGGCAACATAGGCTGCAGATGATCTAAAGCAGACTATTTATATAGCTGACAAAACCCAATCAAAATTTCTAGAGTTTGCATTGCTCGTGTGATGTCTGACTTCCAACTGTCTTGAAGAAAAAGGCATTTTCCTGTTCCCTCTGATTTAAACGTTGATACCATAGCAACAAAAGAACCATTACTGTGAGAAATTCTAACACTTAAAATGGGGGCAATTCTTATTAAAAAGCTATTAAACTTTTTTGTCATGATCTGTAACTGGTTGAAGTGATGTACCACAGGGCAACAATGTTTCAACCAAGATACCTGAAATGGACTAATTTACAAGATGTGTCCAAAATTTGGAACTCATTCTCCTGAGGCAATGAAATTTGGATAAATTTGCTATCCCATAGGAAACTATGCCACCCTCTCTGCAAGTTGTGACCCTCCATCGACAATACTCTTCTATTTTCCAGGTTGATCCAATCTTTAATCCATACCATAGCCTCAGCCTGATAATACTTTTCCCAGTCAGGGAGTCCAAAGCCACCCCTTTCTCTTTTGTCCTGTAACAATTTCATTTTTATCCTTGCTTTTTTCCCATCCCAAACAAATTTACTTATTATTCGATCTAATTCTCCAAAAAAGGTTTTATCCAATCTTATTGGTACAGTTTGAAAAAGATATAGTAGTTTTAGTAGGATAGACATTTTAATTGCCGCAATTTTCCCCAGTAGTGATAGCTGTAATTTCTGGGAAATGTAAACAGCATGCATATTTTCAGAGACACATGATTAGAGATTCATTAATTTGGACATGGAACAAAATTAAAAAGAACCATTATACTAAAATATTGAACTGGTTGTCAACTATATACCTAAGCACAAATATACCCAAATGCAATGGATCTGGAAAAAAGAAGAGTTACAAAGACCTATTAGACACACAAGGAAGATTAAAAATGAGACGAGAATTACAGCAACAAAATATAAAGATAGATTGGTGGCCATACATGCAAATCCAGGTGAGATATCAGAAGGACAAAGAACAATTTGGTTTCTGCATGAAAAAGCATCAATTAGATAAATTTCTACAAGAAATGGAAAAGAAAATGATTTCAAGAATATATAACTTTTGACTAGATTTTAAAATGGTAGAGGAGGTAGTTAAAGAGACGATGGTTGTATGGGCGAAAAATGTTGGTCATAATATAGACCTGGAAAATTGGGAGAGAATGTGGGGATCAAATTACAAACTAATTACATCCACAGCATACAAGGAAAAGCAATACAAAATGTTCTACAGATGGCACCTTCCTCCCGCTAGATTGGCAAAAATGTTTAACTCAGACCCAAATTGTTGGAAATGTGGAAAAGAAAAAGGCACTTATTTTCATACCTGGTGGACATGCCAGGAAGTGAAAAAATATTGAATACAATTAGACAATAGATAGAAAAAATCACGAATCAGAAAATTTAATTTAATCCTGAATTTTTTTTATTAGGTATAATAACACAAAAATGCAATAAAACAGATAGATATATTATGTTACATATATTAACAGCTGCAAGGATTTCGTACGCACAACTCTGGAAGGAAAAATGGGTTCCACTGGAAGGCATGGTTATTAAAAAAATAATAGATTGTATAGGATGGATAGGCTAACGATGAAAATAAAAGACAGAGAAGATTCAATTTATTATAGGGCCTGGTATGCCTGGTATGAGTGGTTTAGAAATAAAAAGAAAATAAAATGGCAATTAGGAGAAGAATGAGTGAATATGTAAATATGCAAATATACCATGGAGAAGATTGAGATGTAAGGATAAAAGATAATTGATTTATAGTAAGAGCAAGATGCAATGGTAAAGGAATAAGTAAATATATATATATTGGAAAACGTGAGGAAATGCAAAAGATATCTTGATGTTGATAATAATGTATAAAGTTTTGTTTTATGTTTTTTAAAATTTGGAAACTTAATAAAAAAACTTATTAAACTTATTAAAAAAAAGAAATTTGGATAAATTGTGATTGCTAGCTGCTGCTGCATGTCACCTGATCTTCATTTCAACATTCTGTGACAATTTCTCAGTGAGTCTTGCAATCCCTTGTTCCTTCCCCACCCAGTAATTGTCACTTACTTGCCTGCTAGAAAGGGAAGGGAGGAAGCAAACAAAGAATAGGGAGAGAAGAAAGAAGTGAGGGAGGAAGACAGGGAAGAAAGTTGAAAGTTGCTCCCATTCGCACTACATTTTGTCCACCTGTGGTAATTGTTTCTTTGATTAGTTAGGAAATATCTCTGAAAAGATGACTCAACAGACATGGGTTGTCAAGTAGAATAAACAGAATTATGTAACCTGTCACTTCCATATGATTGTGAGTGCAGTTACCAGGATTTGTAGCCAGAATGACCGAGAAGGCCATGCCAGACTTATTTGCCTTGTATCTCTAAAAAAACCACAATTCTTTTCAATGAGCACCCAGACATTGAATAAAAAAGCATTCAAATAGTTTTCTTCTATATGTGAGTAATACATGCAAATATGGTCCAATATGTCTAGAAATTTGGCATTTATAGATGCTTTGACTTGTTATTTCTATCATTTTAGGAATGCTTCAGATTCATTCAAGGACTTATTTTAATTAGTATAACAATTGACCATCCTAATAATGTCCTTTAATAGATGGTTTAGAAATCTGGGCTTTAAATACACATTCAAAATTATGTCAGGATTATAGAAAGTAGCTGAAAGAGAGGTTTACATGCTATTTTTATTTATTGTCCTTACCTGCAGAAGACTTCAAAGAGAAACCATAGCTATTTTTTTCCTTAGTCAGATAACATAAACGGGGCTGTGGAAGTGAACCCATTTCTCCAGATTGCACAAGTTGGGGTTCCTCTGTCTGTTCTTGGTTTGGTGACTTTTCAGCCAACTCTTCAAGACTGATTCCTTCTTTTAATGCACTTTCATAAGAATGGTCATCCAAAACAAGGAATAATACAGAAGTTACACCTTTTCTAATTAAATCAGCCACCTATAATTGATTCAATGAGAGATTAAGAGGTAATTTAAAGAAATAGTTAAGGCATAGAACATGAATTAGGAAAAACATCCACAGGAGATTAGCTAGGTCACACAGCTGTGTCATACAGCTGTTTTTAAGAGAGGATTAAAAAGTCAGAATAGCTGTTGTGTCTATGCAATCAAAACCCCACATCTTTTTGATGTGCATACAACTTGGCATACTTGCACACCTACCTGACTCTGAAGCCTGTGGCAGATACAAGAATAATACAAAAGCAGAATTTTCATAAAGTTGATTGCTAAAATGGAGAGGGAAAATTATCCTGAAAATTTGTTGAAAATAGCAAATGTTTTATAATACTACCAGTGGGATTTATTCTCTTGAAAATTGTACTTATGTGACATAAGCTTGAGTAGTGCTTTCATATCTGATGTTGTAGAAAATACAAAAGTTGAATTTAGCTGGTTTAGCTAAGATCAGCCATTACAGGCCTCTGTAAATGCTCTCAAATGGTGGCTCTCAGTACTTCACCACATTCTTATCTTTTTGATTGTGCTGTGATGAAAACTCCATGACATTAAATCTGCCATAAGTCTCTTCAAAGTGCTTAGAAGTTGGTTGTCATTTAAGTTCCCCTATCATTACTGACTGGGCAGAAAGGTTGAAGGAAAGGGAAACTGAATTATTTTGCTCATATGGAGAATGAATTGCTTTTCTCTGAAAGAAGGAAAGAATTTTTTCTTTGAAGAGGCTTTATTTTGACTTTGCATGGTTCGGGTGCTGGCAGAAGATTTGGAAGTATTCATCTTTGGAAGAAGAAAATATTTTGAATAAATGCATACAAGGATCAAATTGGTTGACGAGGTGTGTGAAAGTATGTGCTTTGCATTAGAAAAAAACCCACTAAAATAAAATATCTGCTACCTTTTCATGATCTTCCTTATCTATATACACTCCATTAATCTTCAGAATTCTATCTCCATCTTTTAGTCCTGCTTTCTCGGCTGGACTGTCCTTTTCTACATTTCGGATAAGATGCCCTGTTTTGAATCTCTCAATGCGCAGGCAGAATCCATAGCTTTCACCCTCTTCTTTGACCAGTGTGCATTCTCTGGGATGAAGTGACATAATTTCTGTCAAAAGAAGTATAAAAAAAATTATGCCAGAACGTGCATGTGAAGAAAGAAAGACTTTATTGAAAGAAATTTCTGAAAAAATAAATAAATCAAGTGAACTACTCATAAAAGGGAATGAGAAGGGGCAAAGAAAGCATTTTGACATGGGAAAAATGTACCAAGTACTGATGATGGGGTCATCTCATATAATGAATTTATCATAACAACTTACAGATATTTTCTTAGAAGAAAATTTTAATGAATTCAATATAATTTAAACTTAATAATATTTTGTATATATTGCAGTACATAGCCTGTATTTGTCAGCTCTTCAAAGTAAGTCAGTTCAGATTTATTGTAACTGTATTGTTATGGGGGTACAATACCAGAATTTATTTCTACACACACACACACACACACACACACACACACACACACACACACGATCAAGGCAGGGCAATCTTGAATTTATTTCTCATATCTTCATCTCTTTCTGGGCTAAGCTAACGTTTTCATAATGGCTGGCACATACCTTTTTCTAAATCAGTGGTAGTCAACCTGATCCCTACCGCCCACTAGTGGGCATTCCAGCTTTCATGGTGGGTGGTAGGGGTTTTGTCCCCTACTTTATAAATCACCATTACTGTGGAACCGGTGACCAGTTAGAAAATTTTACTACTAACAGAGATACAAAAGTAGGTATAAAAAGGTTGACTACCCTTGTTCTAAATTATATCTGTACTGTATTGCCCAATATTTTACAATATTGGCAACTCTCATTAAGCTAAACTAGGTTGGACTTGATTAGCAGTTGAAAGAGAAACAAACTGGAAATGCCAGGGCTATAAGCCAGACTGGGAAATGGAAATAGAAAATGGAAAACAATCCAGTGCACTATTTAATTTGGGTTGGTCACCAGGACCAGAGGTTGTCTTTCAAGTTTTCAGACTTGTACTGGAGCCTATCCTCAGGGAACTTTTCTCTAGCAGAGTTGGTGCTTTGGGCTATTCTGTCAGTGGTATTTATATGGTGCCTGGTTGTGTGCAGCTTTTTAGTTGTTGACTGGGATGTTGAAGGAACCCCAATGGCCAGCTATTAGTCGTTGGCTGCTGTTTCCTCGTGCTGCCAACAATCCAGTACAGACCACAGTGGAAAATAATTGCTGTATTGTTGCAGAGAAAGCTATGAAGTTTGCTCATGAAATCACTAGGAATCAAACTCGGCTCAAAGGAAACTTTAATATGAAAATCAATTCAGCGCCTGTCTTAATTCTACACTTAGATAAGGGGATGAAAGTAGTAAGATGAAGAAAGCATTTTTAGTACGATGAACTATTTAGATATTATGCAATGAACTGAACTGCGAAATGCTGAAGAGGAGTCTTTCCTTAGTTTCCAAGTCAACATTTTTCAATCTGTAGGAAGCATGAAGACATAATTTATTATACATCCCATTAGTTCTTATATTGTTACTCATGATTTTTGGAGAGCAAGGCATATTACTAACCTTGTACCTCAGGATTTCTTCAACTTCACCTAAGCTAGCCATGTGAATACCCAAGACCTACAGAGAACTGAGTAGGACAGGTTTTTTTTTCCTATTTATGTTATCATTTTTCTGAGGTCAAGGCAAAGTTGAAGTGATTCTCTTAAACCCTTTTTGCTTATTTTTAAAGTACAGTGTGAAGTGAAATATCAACTACAGCACCTTTCAAGAGAAATAGAAAGCTTAATGTGTTGCTGACAATATTTGTCTACACTGTTCTCTTCTAAAACTCTATTGCTAGTAATCATATTGCTAATTTAGTGTTTTGCAATAATATGTACTTTGCTCACTCTTCCTTTGCTGCGGATGCACGATAATCTTGTTGACTTAGTTAATATATTGAGAATTATGGTTAATATGTGGAAGATTTTTCTTAGGTCATGAGGTGAGGTTAGCAAGAATCAGAGTATTAGACTATTAAGAAATAGATGTTTTCTTTGTTGAACTGTTTTTATCGAATGACTTTTGACCATGAATAAATTGAGCTGAATTGATTAGGTTGCATTCAGACTTTCTTCACTATTGTTCTTTCCATTTGAACAATGAATAAGATAGCCAATGCTTTTAGTCCCCTTAAAAGATTGTTAAATAAAATAAATTTACTCCTTTATAAAAGCCCTGTCCACTCATTCTAGCCTCCTAAAAGATCCCTAGACTTCTTGGGAGCATTTTCTATCAAACCCTGAAACATTATGCTGAATATGTATACAGGTAGGAGTAGAATTTCTTCTGAAGACCTACCCTCTAAACATGTTCACTATTATCTCATTGGTGATTTTTGGACAATCGCTATCAGTTTTTTTCTAGCTATGCAACAACTTTGGGGTTATGATTATAAAATGAGGCAAGATTCATAACTGCTTCTTTGAATTTATAAAGGCAGAATAAGAAAGAATGAATATATGACTCATGACTCACTCTGTGCAGGGAGGCATAATCCTATTCTGTACATAGATATACTCAGTGGTCTTCCAAATATGAGTATTAGAGCCAACAAGCATCACACATCTTTCCAGTCTTCATACATTAAAAGCATATTTGGTAATTATTGACAATAATTTAACTTTATGCAAGACTATATTTAATTTTTTGAGGAAAAAAAGGACTTTCAGCATTCTTTCCCTTCCTGTTCTTTCCCCTCAAATTTGGAAAAAAAGGGAAAGAGAGTCTTACCTGAATATATAGTGCACAGTCCTCAGAGTGATCTCTAGTCGCTCATGTTCTGAACTGCTAAAGGTAAGCACAGTTGCACTTTGAATGAACAAAGGTTGAATTAAAAGATGATTTATTTAACAGGGCTTCACTGCACACATTCCTTGATAACCAGTTTTTCATTACTTTTAGCTAAGCAGTACTGACTTCTTCTTGGCAACTTGGATCCCTCCCTCATAGTTCAGAGATCGTTACAGATATTTCCATTCTTACATGGATTTCTGCTGAAAAATGCCTGACCATCAGTCAGCCCTCCAGGATAGATAGATAGATAGATAGATAGATAGATAGATAGATAGATAGATAGATAGATAGATAGATAGATAGATAGATAGATAGACAGACAGACAGAGTAGATGTAGATATAGAACTTGTGTTAGGTCTGAATAAAAAAATGAAAAGCATCTTAAAGAAATACATTTTTTTAAAAAAACCAACACAAAATACTCATCAATTCTGAATCTTTGGCCTGATAATCAAATACCTTTCCCACATATTTATGATGATCCAAGATACAATACGTCAATCTGTCTTCTTGTCATAACTTGTGAGATTGAAATAGAGTATGTCCAAAGGAGGCCCTACAAAATTAAAGTGAAAGGGTAGATGGGAAAAATGGAAAGATCAATAGATATATACTTAACTTTGAATATTTAAATATTATGATTACCACATGTGTGTGTGTGTGCATGCCCCCCCCACACAAATGGTTTCATTATTGAAAAAATTGGATTTTCAAAGATTAGACCCATATAAATTTAGAAAAGGAATTATTGTTTAATTAGCATTTCCAGTAACATTTTAAAATACTCATTATAAAAAGAGCTATTCTGTACCTTGCAAGTTCAAGGCACCCTGCAAATGTCTCAGCTGGAAAGCCTTCATTCAGCTTCAATATCATATTACTGCCGGATAAATCTACATCTTCCCTCACTCACTTTCAATCAAAGCCTTTGACTTAATTCTCATGAAGTACCTGTCAATATTTAAGACTGGACACAGATATTTAAATCTGGACACAGTCCAGATTCAAAGAGAAATTAATAGGATATAACCTTTCCACCAAGAATTCTGGGAAATAAAAGTCTTGGAATGAATTGGTAATCATACTATGATTAAATTAACATACAGTATTCAACTTCGAGGTTAAGTTAGATCACAATTTTCCTGTCTTCCCCCATGCCTTTCTTTCCTTTCATTCTTGAGTGCAAATGAAAACTGCAATAGAGAACTTCTGTAGGTTATGAGATTCTACACTTTCTCGGATCTCCCTTTGTCCCACAAAAGAAGCTCATTCTACAGGTTTTTTTCAGATAATTGGCAGCTCTCCCTTCAAATACTTTATTCCCTTCATATCAACAGAGAATTTTTGATCCCTTACCAATTGAAATGAATATAAACCAATATAAATTTGCACTGCAACTAGATTCTGCTTCATCTGGGTAGGAACATTACCTTCATGAAAATACCAATCGGATTGCTTCCTTGCTTTTTTGTCAGTTAAGGGATTCCTCTTGAGGCCTGGCTGAATTCCTAATTTTAGTCTTAGATATCAGAGAAGAAATGCAAAATGCTGTTTGAATGTTTTCAGTATCAGAAACATTGTGTCAGGGTTCAGACGAATGCCCTAATAAGCCATTGTGCAAGAAAAATCCAGTTATTTATTAGGAACGCCATGTCAGCATGATCTAGGTGACTTCACCCAGTTCATACCTTGCCTCTGACCCTGTTGCCCACTCCCATGAAGGTGTGTCACCAGTCACATTCCCCAATGAAGCAATTTTGCGGGTCATAGAAGTTACTCCTTCCAGCCGTTGTGGGTCTCCATGGAGATGGCCTGGATTTCTGCTGGCTAGGATGTGTTTTGTTTTGACTGAGGTGTAATTCCTCGGTGCACTGTGAGGCATGATTTCTCATCTCCCTGCCTATGGCAACTCAGAAGCAGGTCAGGAAAGCTTCACAAGTTGACACGAAGTTGATGCAGAATACCATCACCACCACTACCACTAGGAATGCCTTTGCCACGAATTCTATTTCTTTTTTTGACAGTGATTACAAATAGTTCTCTGCAAACACCATGTTGATTTCTTTAATTGCAGTCCTAATCTCAAAAATTGTAGGGAAATTCTTATTTTAGACACTGAACACAACTATGCCCCTGTGATATTATTATTAAGATTAAATTTCACAGAATGCTTTGAGTAAAAAAAGCTTAGTGGCATGGACTACACTGAAACTTCCACTGCCATGGAATAATTCTAAGCCATGTCTGTATCTGTTTCTGTGTCTGTCTCTCCATCTATCTCTATCTCTCTTTTGAACAGAAGATAAAAATGAACCAGACTTAATATAGAGTAAAGAGAAAAAAGGAAGAAGAAAAAAGAAAAAGACAAAAAGTGCAAAAAATTATGATATTAAAAGAAATAAAAATAAGTAATTTCTGGTTTTCTTTGCAGCAAATATAAATGTAAAAATTATCTTTTACTTCATGGTTACCAAAAGAAACCTGATCTTTTTTTCTAATCTTCAAAGCTATAAATCATAGAATTATTTTTTCTGTTTCATGCAAAGTCTATAAAAGGTTTCCAGTCAGAAATAAACATAGAAGTTGTCTTTTCTCTAATCAAGGAAGTCAGTTTGGCCATCTCTGAAGTTCCAGCATCTTCACCAACCATGCCTCCATTGTGGGTAATGCTGAATCTTTCTACTTTTGAGCATATAATCTCGCTCCTGTTATGATAGACTAAGTCTAAACCTGAGTCTCACTGAATCAAGTAACAAGCCTTTAGTTTTTAGCAGAACTGATAGGAAAGTATAATAAAGAAAATGCCAAGGATTTTAATACTGAAGAAACACTAGTTTGTATTTTCTATTTTGAAAATAGAAAGGGGCAAATTGTTTTGCTTTCTAATCAGCATTAATCTCCAGTTCAAATGTATTGCACTCTCTTCTCTGAATTCATTAATTTCATATTATATTAACATTTAAAAGAATTCAAGTAATGTTTTAGTTGTTCTAAAATGGCCATCAATATTGTAATGGTATGATTACTTGCACTACTAGATCAAAGATTCATTGTATATACATATTTTTTAAAAATCTTGAACGGGAAAAATTGTATGTCTGTAAGCTTGCCATTCATTCCATATTTCAAATAACTAATTCTTATTTAGATTCTAAATTTAATGTGGGATTTTTTTTGCTAGTTATTATGGAAACACAGTTTGGTTCCCTTTTTTGGCTTTAGAGGTCCACACCAGAAGTGCAAAAAACCATGGCAACATACCATCTGTTTTCACATCATGAGTTAAAAATTTCATTTCTCCTTTTAAAATTATGATATAATTATGATGGGATAGAATTAAGTCTAAGCTTTTGATGATGAACACTATTTAAATCATGATTATAATGGCACCATTAATTCACATTAATCTTAAAATGACTTAGTTATGACTGCGATGTCTGAATGGAGTCCATTGAATAAGTTGTTTCTATATAAAAACATAAAATACATTTCATAAGTTATAGATTATTCTTCTAAGTTAATGATATGTGTAACATGTTATTTTATTAACAATTTAAGTTGTTAAGTTCTTCACTTGGTAAGTCCCCATGCTGCTGTAGGAGAACCTTTCTCCTCTCTTATATGTATATTATGCAACTGAAAATGGGAATATTGTCATTGATGGGGACTGAATCTTAAAATTCAGACACAATAGGGTCATCAGTCATTTCTTGCTAGAATAGTGAGGAATGCCTAGGAGTTGAACATCCTGTTTGCAAGCCTAGAAGTATCTGGTTGACCAATGTGGGGAAATGATGCTGGATTGGACAAGACCTAATTATGACTGGGGAGCTTTTACATTCTTTTCTTTCCATTTTCTATAATAGACAATGAGCTTCTGTTTTGTACAAATTAACCCACAAAACAAACAATGTATTGCTTGCTTATCACAGTGCAGATCTTGTTATCTTCCATTTGTAAGTTTTCCAAGTTTGCCCATCTTTTTTTTCATTTTATCACACTACTTAAGGTAGAAAAGAGTAAAAGATCATAATGACTTTTCATGCGATTTTAAAAACTTTTTCCCTCTCTCTCCTGAGGTCTCTCAATTACAACTGATTTCTATACAATTAAAATATAAGGGTATTGATTTACTGATTCATTTCTAATCCAAATATTGCAGTTCTGTTATCAGCAAAACTAAATATGAGAGGTTGAATATATGAAACTACACCTAACCGTGAGACTAGAAATGAGCCACTTTTTGTTCCTGAAAAAGGAAGATAATCTTTAAGGTTTATAAACTGAAAATATATCAGGATCCAATCTGGGCTGGTCACCAGGAACAGAGGTTTTGTCTTTTTGTAGCAGGAAATCTTGCTTCCAAATAAGAACACAGGACCACGAAAGGTTGGAGAATACAGGTTTTTATTTGTGCACAAGGTTCAGAGCATTAGCATGGCAAATTCTGAACCACTGGCTCTTCCTGAGGTGTCACTTTTATACATGTCATGACCTCAGCTTAGCCCGGGGCGTTACTTTTATTAAACTATACCAAAAAAGGAGAATAACATATATACCAGGAAAAGAGAAGTACATATAATTACTCATTTTATCTTACACCATCTGTTATTTTCCATATCCACCCTTGTTTACTGTAATATGGTTCGTTCCTTGGTTCAGTAACCTTGAGGTTTCACACAATATTGTATTAAGCAAAGCTTTGGGGAATTGGGGGACTTCTGCTAAATATAAAAGTGCTTTATGTGTAATTTTTCTACCGCTTCATTCCCCCCCTTTGAAACTACACTCAAATCTACTGATTACTGTGGAGTTTCACACGTGGGGAAATAATCTTCAACTGTATTCAATTTCTCATATTTCCATAAAGCCATAACCTTGGCAGTAGCCTTCTTCTCTACTAACACAGAAAGATTATTGGAGATTGTTCTGACAAAGATTAATGCTGTTGCAAAAGTAGGCAATTACAAATCCTTCTCAGATGAGTCGAAGTTGGAAAAACGAACTTTCTTTAAACAATACAATTTACAGTTTGTTTCCCTTTTGAAGCATATTTGTGGTTTAGGTATTCTATCGAGACAGGGAAGTTTGATCACACTGAACAGGAAACTCTTAGCTAGGCAACTGAGCAAGAATCATGTTGTGGTTTCTTCAACTCGGATAAGCACTTTAAACATATCAGCTTTTAAAATTTGGGACCCCTCTAGGTCATCTAGTCCAACCCCCTTTTTGATACATAAAATCCTTTAAAAGAATTCAAAAGAATATATCTTTCCACCACACACTCTATCCCTAACACACTAACATCTGTTTTACTTGTTCTTATTTTCAGCCGTACATAGAGGGTCAGCTTCCGGAGTGACACCAGTAAGGCCCCTTCCCGTATGTTGCCTACCCATTGCCGGTAGGGCAGTTATAGGGTAGGGACGTTTGCACCTGGCCAGGGCTCTCATGAGCAAGTTTGAACTCCACTTTTCTTTTTAAAGACATCTTTTACTGTTTAACGTGTCCCCATGGGCTCCATGGAGAACACGGCCCTAATCTTACCAGTTCCAGATAGAAACCCCTATGCCTGTTTCCAAATATAACACTAACCTTACCTATTTCTCAGTCCTTAAGGAGTTTCACATTTCTTCTTCTTTAGCCAAAAGCATTTTACTATCTGCTGGGGGATCAGGTATTTCCCAATTTACAAAATACCAGGGTTTAAGATATGGTATTTCAATTTTTTATTTTTTTTATTTTTAAGGTAGGTCTCTTGATTAAGCATTGTTCTAATTTACCCAACCAACATTTGCTTGTTTCCCCCAGATGATCCTACATGTATTGTGGTTCCTCAATTATGTATTTTGCCATTTTTCAATGCACAAATTTATCATTCTGTTCTTACTTAAACTTTTAATCCAGGGGACTAGGTTTTCCTCACTCCACTGGCTCAATAACTACTCTAAAGGGTATTTTCATGCCCTTACGTGTTAGAGTCACCCCTAAGGGTTCGCTCTACCTCCTGCAGCAAGAAAGTTAGCTGCAACAACTACAAGAATTCCACATTCTTGTCGAGATTCCCTAACCTGTGTAACTGTCCCTCCTCTTTGTCTTGAATTGCTTGTGCAATGGAGCGAGGGTAACTTCTCTGCCGGAGACAAACAGGTACTGCCAGAGGCTTCACTTGAATGACTAGTGGTGTTTCAAATATAGGTCAATGATTTCCTTGATCGCCTGTATAATATGGCGGGGGTATACCCGTTGTCGAATTCTCACAGGCACCTTCATTGGTAATTCTTCCACTATGATAGGAGGGTGGTGGCCAGCAAAACCCGGGGGATTATCTTCAGCCCACAAATGGGAACATGGAATTGCTTCCATTTATCCTCATTCCCCTGTCCCTTGTCCCTGGCGACCATAAACCTCCATTCCTCTTCTTGGGGTACTGTCAAATTCACCTTTCCATACCCCAATGTCATTGTTCCATCCTCTTCAAAAGAAATCTGTGCTCAGAGTTTGCTAGGGGCTGGGTTAAGACCGACCGTGTGGCTCCAGTGTCCACCAGGAAGGTAACAGGTTTGCCTCCTACATTTAGCCGGACCATAGGTTCTGGGAGGCAATCTGAACCCAGTCGGCCTCAGTCCCATTCTTCCACTTCCGCCAGGCCTATCAGAGGGGTTCTCCCCAGGCCCCTCCTATATCCTTGCCTTCCCCGTCCTCCTCCCAGGGGTCTTTGGAGGCCCCTCGGAAAAGGCCCCCCTCTTCCGCCTGGCCTCTCCTCCTTGTTCCTTTCAGGACACTCACCTTTCCAGTGTCCTTCCTTTTTACAGATGGTGCACTGGTTGCGTCCTAACCCTGACCTGTTGCCCTTTGCCTGGTTACCTCCCCTATCCTTAGGGGTCCACATCATAGCAGCCGCCATTAATTCGGCCTTTCATTGCATCTTTTGGTCTTTCTTTCGCTCCTCCTCCTTTTCCCTATTCACAAAGACTTTCCTTTCCACTTCCATGAGCTCACTCATGGGTTTACCTAGGGCCCCCTCAAGTCATTGCAACTTATGACGTATATCTGGGGCACTCTGCGAGATGAATGCCATAGTTAGCATTCGAGTGTTTGCCGGGTCAGTGGGATTAATGGGAGTATACATACGGTAAGCATCAATAAGATGGGTATAAAATGCTTTGGGGCTTTCAGTGTGCCTATGGGAGGCCACCCCAATCCAAATGTTGGCCACTCTCCTTCACAGAACACCTGCAGTTTATGCCTACTCCATTCAAGGCCATAATCCTGAGATTTATACGCTTCCTTGAAATGTTTTAACATGGACCCCAGCGGGGTCAGGGGCTTACTCTCACCTCCACCCATGAGCCACCCAGGTCACCAGACAAGACAATTGGAAAAAGGGATTGGAGAGGAGGGTATGGGGTCCCTCCTCTTCCGAAAACACCAGGGATTTGCACATACTCACGTCCGACCCAGGGAGCCAGATGCGCACGGTCTCTGATGGGAACTGCGGATGCCACTCGCTTTCTACTGGCTCATGGCGCTGGACACTCACAGTCACCAATGGGAACCGCAGTAGCCACTCACCTCAACCATTCCTGACAATTCCTCCCACCTTTGTCTAAGAGAGGGTGATAAGTCCTCTCCTCCATCCCTGCTTACAGGGAGGGATTATTTCCCAAATCCAATACTTGCCTGCAGGCGTCTTCCTTCTCTACCGGCTGGCTGGAAGATGTCCTAGTCTCCTCACCTTTCACCTGTGGTTCTTGGAGGTGTCAACCATCACCGCCAGAACAGGGCAGTCTCAGGAAGTCCCTCGGATTCAAAGGACCGATGGCGCCTGGGATGTTCCCTTCAACTTACCTGGTGGCTGGCACCCGGGGTAGACCCTCCAGCGGGCCTCAGGGCCCCTAGTGTCCCATCTGGGTTGCCATAAATGTAGCAGGAAATCTTGCTTCCAAATCAGGACACAGGACCACGAAAGGTTGGAGAATACAGGTTTTTATTTGTGCACAAGGTTCAGAGCATTAGCATGGCAAATTCTGAACCCCTAGCTCTTCCCGAGGCATCACTTTTATACATGTCATGACCTCAGCTTAGCCCGGGGCATTACTTTTATTAAACTATACCAAAAAAGGAGAATAACATATATACCAGGAAAAGAGAAGTACATATAATTACTTATTTTATCTTACACCATCTGTTATTTTCCACATCCACCCTTGTTTACTGTAATATGGTTCGTTCCTTGGTTCAGTAACCTTGAGGTTTTACACAATATTGTATTAGGCAAAGCTTTGGGGGATTGGGGGACTTCTGCTAAATATAAAAGTGCTTTATGTGTAATTTTCCTACTGCTTCATTCTGAGATTTCCAACATGTGCTGGAGCCCAGCCCACACTGAGAATATATGATAGCATTGTCAACCTCTGTGATATCAGTTTTCCAAATAACCCTTAAAAAATATCTGTAATTTATTTTTTGTTGTTTGTTAGGTATGCTAACCCAGAATACAACCCACTTGCTGATGAAGGATAGCCTGGTACCGCTTAGTGAAAAGACATTAATTTCCTTATCTTGAAGCAAAACTCCCATCCCAGTTTGTTCCAAAGTTTTGGCTAAGTGAAGCTTTCATATTGCTCATATTTATAATTTAGGGTTGCTTGCACTATTTGACTTAAAACTATAAAATTTTTGTACCACATCTGTGATTTAGTGCTTTAACTTTTGTTAGATAGTATTTATAAGCAAAACAGCAAATTAAAGGATTTATTTAATTTTAATATGAACAATTCTTTCTAAAAGCTTAGACAGGAATGATGCTAGAACATTAAATTCATTTTGGTTTTTACAAATTTAAAAAGTACACAAGCATTGTTAGTGCCCTGGTAACACATGTTCTAGTTCTTCCAGATGTCCATGCAGGCAGGATATCACTGAGTTTATATCTTAGATCTTACTGTATAAAATTAACAAACCTTAATTCAATTCAGCATTAAGTTAGAGTCATTTTCTGAATGTGTGATATTCAAGGATTAGGATAGTCAAGCTTATTTGAAATGTTAGTGGCTCTTGAGACCTCAGAGATTGAATATCCTTATTTTATGCTGGTGTTTTGGATCATTTTTATTTTTCCTGAAATAATGGTACTTTAAAAATGATATTTTATTATTAAAAGTAATATTTCATAAGCATTTTTACAATGTTTTGTGACAGAACAAAAGCTACAAGGAAAAAAAAAAAAGGAAAAATGAGAAATCCCATTTCCTTCAGATATGTGGGACTTGTTGCGCCGGCACAGCCTGTTGGAGCAGGATGCCTTGCAGGGTCCCAAAGACTCATTTCTGGCGGAGTTTGGGGGAGAGAAAGAAAGACTTTAGCTGCTTTCCTTGCATGCAGCCAAAAGCAGAAGAAGAAAGAAGTGGAAAGAAGCAGCTCAAGGCGAGTGGAGCAAATTCCCCCTTCCTTCCCCGCTCCCCTCACTACCTTGTGTTGTTTGCAACGCAAGCGATGCAAGCCTTGTGTTCCCGTGGGCCATGTGGACAGTGCAGCCTTGTGTTCCCATGCAGCCTGGATTAATTGCTTTGGGGGTGCTTTGGGGGGTGGCATTTCTCTGCGGACCACCAAAATTTTTTCGTGGATCACTAGTGGTCCCCGGTCCACTGGTTGGCAACCACTGGCCTAGGGCACATCCAATTGGGGCCTCCTTTCATATTCCTGTTAAACTGCCCACCAAAGCAGTACCCATTTATCTGGTCATGGTCATCTCTTTTTGAACTGCTGGGTTGGCAGCAGCTGCAGCATGTGACAAGAGTCCACCCCACCCTGCAGCAGTAACAGGGTCTCAAATGCAAGACCCTGCATTGCAAATCATCAGCCCAGCATTCTAACCTCATGAGCCACTTTGCTCTGAGATATTCTTGAATAAGAGCTTTGTTTTGTGATCAGTAGGAAGTGGAGATCTGAGGGATCACAGGTATGCCAAACTGTACTATAAAAGTTTAGATAATGTATTTACAATGATAAACGATTTTGAACATGCTTAAGATGCTTAATATCATTCTATGCTATTATGTGGTAAAATAAATTAATGTGCTCTCTCTCTTAATATCGTTCTGTGCTATTATGTGGTAAAATAAATTAATGTGCTCTCTCTCTGTTTTAAAATATAATATATAACTGTATTCATTATATATTAAAAGAGAGGGAGAGCTATGTAAGAGGTACCATGCAAGAGCCACAGAACGTATTCAGACTCAGGAACTACATAGGACCATTTATTTTATGGCAAATTCCCATAGATACTAAAGAGACATTCCTCTAAAATGCATAATAGTATCATGAGGTTGTGTTTCATTACCATTTGGATTTCTATCCCCTCAGTAATGGTAAGAGTGGAGCTTGTTAAATTAGTTTAACCAATAGACTTCTGAGATTCATCTGAAGAGCCTAGAGAAATACAATTACATGTTACAGATATTGCAACTAATTATCTTACATAAAGTGGAAAATCAGCAAAGATTCCTTATCAGATTTTTCTGTTAATGGTAAATGACTGCTCCTTGTTCCCAGTTGGAGATGATATAAAGGAAGTGTCCAAAGTCTGTGTAAAGACGAATAGATCAGCTGATTCAATCAAGGTCACTTTTATTATATTATATGCACTCAATGCAAAACGTACTATACTCTAGATATTTTTTTATTCCTTAAAACTGAACAAGGCCCCTGTCCAAACTGGGCTACAGCACATAAAATTTTTAACATTTATTCCCCCTATTCACTCTACCTCACTGCTTCTTTCTTGGAAAAAAAGCAAAAAAATATATGTGATTCTTTAAAAAATACTATTTAATTTCAAGGTGTTGATGATCATTTATGGACACAGCAATGAAAATAATTACAGGTAGTCCTTGTCCTAGCAATACAATTGAGCCCAAAGCTTCTGTTATTAAGCGCGACAATTGTTAAGTGAGTTTTGCCTCATTTTATGAACTTTTTTACCAGAGTTGTTAAGTGAATCACTGCAGTTGATAAGTTAATAACCTGGTTGTTAAGTGAATCTGATTTTCCCACTGACTTTGCTTGTCAGAAGGTCACAAAAGGTGATCACATGACATTGGGACACAGCAATGATCATAAGTATGAACCTTTTGCCAAGCATCTGAATTTTGATCACATGATCATTGGAATTCTGCAATGGTTGTAAGTGTGAAAAATGGTCATGTCACTTTTTAAAGTGCCATTGTAACTAAATGAACTGTTGTAACTTGAGGAATACCTGTACCGGGCAGCAGACTCATCAGCTGTATGGACGCAAGAACAAGGTAATGACTGTATCAATGATACAACACATCATTTAGCCTTCCTTAACCTTCTGCAGACAGATATAATGAACAAGGTAATGACTGTATCAATGATACAACACATCATTTAGCCTTCCTTAACCTTCTGCAGACAGATATATTTAAAGCATTTGTAAAAATATGCAGGCTTCCAGAATGGTTTATAAAATATGAAAAGCAGGTAGTCCCTATATTTAGGATTTCAGTCTAAAAAGCTCAGTATAGAAGCAAAAAAGATGGAAAAAGAAAAAGAAAGACATTACAGATTCTCAAGTTTACAGTTTCATCATTTCTATAATGGCCAATGAAGATGGAAATAGATTGCTTAGGGAGGCTGCAGTCATTGCTCTCTGGCCATTATTTTAGGCACCATGCTTTTTCTCACTGGACATAAAGCTTTTTATGAACAGAACGAAGTCAAGACCAGTTGTCATAGCAATAATGAAGAAGAGAGAATTTTTGAACTGATTGACAGTTGTGGGAATTGTAAGTCAACATGTTGGATGGTGCCAAGTTGGGATAGGCTGCTGTAATTTGACCCTCAAGTGGAGCATACATTTAATAGATACAGAGCTGTTCTCATGTCTGTGGAGAGCTGTGTTAGTTCATTTTATCAGCTCCTTTTCTGTCTAGCAAAAGTTATTAAAAGGCATGGTGAGATGCAGTTCACAAAAGTTTATGTTATTTAATAGCATGATTAGTCAGAAGAGGTGTTTCTTGACTTCTTCTGAGACTTAATCTCAGGATTTTTATGCTGCTGCTTATTTTTCTAGAAGATCTGATGTACCTGTCCCCATGTTGAAGTACATAGGGACAGTTTGGGAATTTTTAATGAGTGATCCTTCTTTATTCTTAATCTGTATTTTTTCTAAAGAAGTAGCCTTATCTTAAACAAAGTAAACACAGAATAAGTAGTGCACCCTTGAGAATAGTCACTACTCAGAGAAGGATAATCGTGTAAAGACAAAGGTTAACATCCAGATTAGAAGAAATGAATTCAATTGCTGCTGTTGTTGGAGCATGAGTAAAGCTTCAGGCAGGAATCAAGCAGGGTTGATTACATATCCTGGTTGTGATTCTGGCAGCTGAATGTCAGCTTTGTTTCTTGCTTATACCTGTTAAACCTGATCTGGTGCATTTATTTTTTAAAAATAGTTTTTCCATGATGCCCTAATCCTAAAACATGGCATCAGGGATTTGGTTTTTGAAAAACGCTGGTTGATGGGTAGAACAGCAGTAATAAAGATGAATGTCCTTCCAAAACTACTCATCCTCTTTCAAAACATACTGGTGAAATTAGATGAGTTCTTTGGTGAATTGAATAACATAACTCTAAATTTTATTTGGCAAAGAAAAAATCCCAGGATTAAATTAAAATTATTGCAAGATGCCAAAGAAAGAGGGGGCTCTCCCAGATTGGGAAATATACTATCAGGCAGCATCTTTAACTTGGGTAAAAGATAGGATAACATTAGAAAATAGAAGACTGTTAGCATTGGAAGGACATAATCTACAACTCGGCTGGCATGCCTTTTTATGGTATGGCAGACATGATACCCACAGGTATTTCCAATGACACCAGATTAGACAGGCATTACTTTTGGTATGAAATAAAATAAAAAAGCAAATATACATAGAAACCCCAGTTTGGTGATCTATACTGGAAACCTTAGTTCATTGGAATTTCTTTAGCCAAGGGAAAGTCATTACATATAAAGAGATCATAAATGAGACAGGAGGATTAAAATCAAGGCAGGAATTGAAAGACCAATGGGTAGAATTGGAATGATGGGCTTATTTACAAGTCCAGTCAAGGTATGGCCAACACAAGAAAAAATGGGGGATTAGTGGCAACCTACAATATTGGACAAAATATTACTCAGTTCAGAGGATAAATTGATAAGGAAAATTTATAGATATTTATTAGATTTTAAACTGGTGGAAGAACAGGTAAAAGAAATGATGTTGGTATGAGCAAAGTTTTTGGCTATGGTATTAATTTGGATAATTGGGAAACGTTATGGGAAAGAAATAACAAAATAGCACTAGCCACATCATATAAGGAAAACCTATATAAAATGTTTTATAGGTGGCATCTTCCACCAGCAAAATTGTCTAAAATGTACCCAAACATATATTCTAATTGCTGGAAATGTACTAAAGAAAATGGGTCATATTATCATGTATAGTGGAAATGTAGGAAAACTAAGGAGTTCTGGCAGAGAATCCAGAAATGGCTTGAGGAGATGCTAGGTCATAAAACAGAATTCAAACCTGAATTTTTCCTACTTGGAATTATAACAGAAAAATACAATAAAGAGGAGATATATCTAATAATACATGTGATTATAGCAGCAAGGTTAGCCTTTGCCCAAATGTGGAAAAAGAAAGAAATTCCTGATGAAAATGATGTAATAAAAAAGATTTGGACATGCGCTGAGATGGACAAATTAACCTGGGAAATTTAAAACAAATACGAGATAGAATACTATAAAGTATGGGATAAATTCTATCAATGGTGGGAAAAAAGAAAGGATCTAAAATCAAAAGAGAATAGGGATTCCAAAACGAATGACTAAAACTGGGAAATACCATAGAAATGTATAACTATATAAATGTATAAATGTACCGTATTTAAAGTATGTATCTTATACCATAATATGTATGACAGCCAGGATTATCGGGATGGTTACACCACGTCCAATGTTTTTAATAATTTACTCAATAAAGTTGTTTTTTTAAAAGAACACTGGGAGAACAGATAATTAAAAGGCTGTAATCAAGATATTCAAATTAATTATTGAGACTAAATGCAGTTTCACCATTTCTGGTTGACCCATCAAGTGGTAAAGGCTGCTTCTTGAGTGCAGAAATAGATGGCATCCCCTTTTTCAAATCTTAGCCCATTGCAAATGCTTATCACATCCAAAACCACATATTACAATACTTTAATTGAACAAGTGCAAAGTTCCATACTCCTTCTGGGTTATAAAGAAAGAACAATCATTCCACTTCCCATTTTATATTATCCTTTGAAATGCAAAACATTGATTTAAATTTTGAAAGAATATGACAATATTATGTTTTATCATACCTTATTAGAAATTATCAGAACAAATGGTCAGAGCTGGCATTTTAGCATAAGATTTGACACTCTTAGTTGGCAACTAAATTTATCAATAAAAAGTTTATGAGAGATTAAAAACAATGGCCACTATAAATGTAATATATATAGTTCTGTCTTACCTACCTCTTTTGTGAATCTGTTTAGGACTTGCATATTGAAAACAGCTATTGCCTTTTTGCTAAAATAATTTATACGTGTGCAATATTCTTAATGAATTTGAGTTAGCTTAGCTTAAGTTACTTTCCACATTAAAACACTTCATCATTAGTGAAATGTATTTTAATTCAACATCAGAACTTGTTTCAAACTATGGCCCTTCTATTAATGACACTGTTAAAAAAATACAGCTAATTTTAGAACAGTGCCACTACAAGGTCAAAAAGCAGAAGAAATTAAAGCCCTTAAATTATAGCCAGCTTTAACCAATGCAAATCAGCCACTGCTTAATTAGACATAAAGAGATAAATGCATGAATTAGCACTGTCAAGCAACTTATTAAGCTGTCAACATTTTCTAATCACAGATCCTATTTTAATCTAGTCATTTACTTCTGGACATTTTATCTGTAGTCATCCAGATTTGGGAGCAAATAGTTTAGCCAAAATTAACATAAATGTTGTATCCATAGCAATAATTGTTATGTCCCATTAAAGAATTAAAGAAGTTTAGGATCTTATTCCTAATTTCTAGTTCAGGTTTATATATAATACTTAACTGTAATGTAGTTTCTTATTTTTGTGAATACATCTATTGTGATTTGTAAATTATGGTTTATGGATTAGTATGCTATATGAACTCAGCTATTTATAACAGATTCAATAAATCATGGATAAGCAAGCTGTTATTGGCATATATGTGAATCAAGTTTCAATAATAAAATGTTTGCTGGTATGCAGATAGCCACAAGTTATATCTAAAATGCCAGTATCAATAACTGTGGTAAATTGTGATGTATCATTGTTTCAGAGCTCATTAATGTCTTTGAGTGAGATAATAAGTATATCTTAGGAAATTCATGTCAGGTGTCAAGGAAAACATTATTATAGAATTAGTATACCACTTAAAGCTTGACTGCTATACTGATCCAGTTGTGCTACGGCTACTGAAAGTTCCAGCCTCTCTAATAATTATTAAAAACAGGATCCGGATCAATGACACAGGTCTAAGGAACAGCCAGTTAGTGATGTCTTAAAGATTCTGCATCCCTGCTGTATATTGATAGTAGAGTGAAATACTCTGGTCCAATCTATTGCTGAAATGTAGTGCCATATACCAGGTAATTCATAATGTATTGATACGGACCAGCTATTTCTGCCAACTAATACCAGAAGCACTGCCCCCCCCTCTAAATCTGTGAGTTGTTAAGGTTGTAGGGGAAGCTGGTTTGTTATTTCAGGGACTTTAGGCTTGCAGTGTTTGTGCCAGATTTGAAAGCCTCTGACTACTGCATAATTTAGAGAACTCTAAATTAGGTAGTTCTATGCATAAAACATGGCCAAACATAGCCAGACTGTACTCTAAATGACTTTTTTTTAAATAACTCAGCCTCATATTGAAGAGCTATTTCAGCCAAATTTGGATATTTTTACCAAAAAGCAATTGGTGAAAAATGGTAGTTGTCAGGTTGCTATCAAGTGCAAAATGTAAGGTGCTTGGGCTGAAAAATGTCTACTGGTTGGCATAATTTAAGGTTCTAGTGTTGACTTTTGAAGTTTAGGTGCTGTCTATTGAATTCTACTCTCCTGGTATGAACCAGCCTGCTTATTTAGATCAACAGAAGAGATCTTTACCATTGCTAGAAGCTCTTTTATTTGATTCTGAAAGAAAGCTTGTTATACAACTTTGAAAAAATATGGTATATTATTTGTAAAGTAGCTGTCTTTAAAGGTATGTTCCAATTAAATATATCTATTGTATAGAAGTTGCATGCTTCCATTACATGATTTTTCACAGTGATGGAATTCTTTTACAGTAATCCTTACCACGGAATCTGCCATTAGGATTTTTTGTGGATTTCAGATAAATACATTTGAAGTGTATTCTATTTTTAATACTGTATGTATATTATTCATCATAAGGACATTTCTCCAGGATCCTCTGCCTAATTCTAACCACAACTGCTAACCTACCTGGACTTCCAAACTAGAATATAAATTGTTCCAATTCACAGAACTGAATTCAAACTATACCCTTTTTTTTTTTTTTTTTACTCACTGCAGCTATGCACCTGGGTATTACACACTTACAATAGCAATCAATGGTATAGTTTAAAACAGCATAGCCATTCTTCACCTCTCATTTTAGCTGCTACCGGTAATAGATTTTTCCCAGCAATTTATATTTGGACCAAAAATGTCTCAAAGGAAAGGACTGATTCTGTTTTACTTTATACACTGCTGGAAAATGTTATGGATAAGATTTTTTAAAAATCAATGCTTATTTTGTTTCCCATTCAGAACTTCTATATGTTTTCCTAACACCGGTAGCTAAAACTTGATGTCCTTAATACTGAATGAATAATGTACATGCATTTTATTATAAACTTGCCCTTTGTAATAACACAATTTCAGGGACACACAGCCATTATATAGTGTTCTTGCATAAGAACACAAAATAGAAACTGACCATTACTATTATGTTTTCCTCTCTCTTTTTTCTTTCCTCTTTGTACATGTAAATTAATCCATATAGATTTAAGTATGTTTTTACTTTGAAGTTTTAATCATTGTTGAAATTGGCCAAATTTATCTGGAAATCTGAAAAGCTACAAAATGGATCTGTAAATGGAAAGACATAAAGGTTCATCACAGAGGTGGTATTCAGCAGGTTCTGCCCAGTTCTGGAAGACCAGTAGCGGAAATTTTGAGTAGTTTGGAGAACCAGCAAATACCACCTCTGACTGGCCCTGCCCTCATCTATTCTCTGCCTCCCGAGTCCCAGCTGATTGGCTGGGTCTTCTTTTGTTGCACAGGAGAATGGAGCTGGAAAGCAGGTTAGTGGGGTGGGGAGGGAATGGAGATTTTGCAGTGCCCTTCCCCTGCCATGCCCACCAAACCTTGCCCACCAAGCCACACCATACCACTCCCACAGAACCAGTAGTAAATTTTTTTTGAATCCCACCACTGGTTCATCTGTAACTTTGTAAGCCACAAACATGAAATTTGAACTTTGGGCAAATTGAAGAACCCCATAGCCACATAAGCATAGAACCATTCTGATGTGATTCTTAAAATACTAAAGACATCAGGTCACCACTCAACCATATAGCTCTTTGTGTGACGTTGGCCCCATTGCTGTTTCTCAGTACAATCTACCTAATGGACGCAGAATGATGGGAATCAGTCTTGTGTTGCTTTAAGGATAGGTGGGATAAAAATTGATTGGATGAATGAAAAGTTAATTAAAAATATTATTATCTTGGCAGCTTTCAGGTGATTAATGACAATGACCAAAAAGAATATTTCAATGATTTTTTTTTTTAAAAAAAACATATCTGATTTAAGATGATGGCTGATTTAAGTGAATGTTATCTGATGCTGATTTAAGGCTAAGCTTTACTAGCTCATTGTAAGAGTAGAGAACCACTGCATGTGGTTCCTATGGTCTTCCTTTGTTGCCCCTGTTCAATTATCCCAATAGATTTTTGTTTCATGATTGCAAAAATTAATATTTTTTATTTGGTGACAGCAAAGTATATGTGAGCACTTCCTCCACAGAAAACTGAAATGGGGCAAAAGTGATGTCCTCGTGTATTATAGTCCATCTTTTGCATTATCACCTTGCTCATTACCCATTTTGTTTCCTTCCCTAAATATTAAAGATAAAGCCAGGTTACAAAATGTTTGTTCATTCCTACATTAATATACACGCCTTACGAATAGTAATTATGCTGTGCATTATTAGAAATTATACTTACTTGCAATTTATATTCCATATTTAAATCCCTATAAAAGGGATTGTGCATTTCATTGTGCCTCTTACTTTAAGTAATATGATAGTGCCTTGTGAAATATCTGTGCCTGGGCAATGGTATCTTTATAGATTAGCCACAATTCAAGGTATCAAATGTTAACTTAGAAGGAATTGTTTCTGAAAGCAATATATAATTTCATATATTTTCCCTGGATATATGTAGAAGTGTGAAGAGACCAATCGAGATTAGAACTGATTAGAATACAGAATAGAATACAAAATAATAGAGTTGGAAGGGACATTGAAGGTCATCTAATCCAACTCCCTGCTCTAGTAATATATAGTTATATATAGTTATATATAGTTATATATAGTTATATAACTAAAAGTGTGGAGACACCAATCAAGATTAGAACTGTAGTATTGATAGAAGGCTAAAATATTATCCTCTGATATATATTTCTTTGCTCCATCCTCCTATTGAAATATGTCACCAATAAAAGTTTATCTCAAGGTAAATCATCTTAAGGTTAATTTGAAGACTGTTTTCACCTGAGGTTATGAAAAGGGCAACCTAGAGAGTGAACATGATGGGGGTGGAATAGGAGTCATGGTTTTGCATTCGTATGCCATGATCTAAGATAATTTCTCATTCACTTTTGTTATTTACCAAACAAATAAAGCAAGTAAATACCACATGTGATTAACACTAAGTCTACCTTCATTTTAAATATAGCAGTCCTAGAATGGATGACTTTCATATTGAATGTACATGTATTTATTGAATTAGTATGATATAGTTGTTAAGAATATAAGTTGCCAAGTTATTGATTCCTGAGACATAAATTTTTAATCTGAGTTTAAATCAGCCATTATCACTTCACTCAGTCAAGGATTTCCACCTAGAATGGATATTGTCTTATGGTCTGAGTGAGTTGGGCAATCAAGAAATACAAAATATAAACAAGCAATCAGACAAACAAATTAATGATAACTGAGTTAATAGCAATAGCAGTAGCACTTAGACATTTACGGCTTCACAGTGCTTTACAGCTCTCTAGCCCTCTCTAAGCGGTTTACAAAGTCAGTATATTGCCCCCAACAATCTGGGTCCTCATTTTACCTATCTCGAAAGGATGGAAGGCTGGGTCAACCTTCAGCTGGTAAAAATCAAAGTGCCGAACTGCAGGCATCCAGTAGTCAGCAGAAGTAATCTGTAGTACTGCATTCTGACCACTGTGCACTACAGCTCATGTTGTAAAGCATGTTGTAGAACAATGTAAAAAAAAAATCAATATGTCATATAAATTTAAGGATAATTATCAGAAGGGCTATATTATAAAACTGTTCTTTTTTTTTTAACAGAAAGCTTTTATCATCAGAAGTTTAAATAGGTAAGAACTTTTTGTATATTGTATGTCTTGAGCCATTTCAAAACAATTTGCAAATTTGCAATCATGCATAGCAACAGTTTCTTAGAACCTGGATTGTTATAGTTCCGAGTTTCTCTTATGTGAAGAGGATCTTGACCTATGCTCGGTCAACCAAGAAACATGCATTGCTGAAATTCAGACCATGTAGAAAACTTTGCATATATAATTGTATGTATGAATATCTTAGCTATGCTCTGAGGGTAAAAGTCTTTGGGATGGAATACTCAGCAAATAGTGCTGATACAGGTAGATTAAGTTCTTTTATTCTCCTGTATCTTTTTGGCACAGAATCAGAAGGGACTTTGGAGGTCATCCAGTTGAACCACTTGCCCATAGGTCCAATTCTCATATCATAATCCCAAAAGGGCTATTTAATCCTTGTTTCAGTGATGGAACACCTATGAGCTCAGGTTAAGACTATTCAGCTCTTTTATAGATTTTACTGTTGTGAGCACTACTCCTCACCAGTCAGCAATACTGGGCACATTGAAGCCTCCTCTCTACTCAGAGTATGGAACACCTTTGATTGGAATAACTGCATTTGTTTGAGACTACTGTGAAAACACTTTCCAAATTGACATATAAGAAAAAATTCTTTCCCTCCCTCCCTCCCTCCCTCCCTCCTTCTCCCCCCTCCCTCTGTGTGTGTGTGTTTATATATGCACACATGCACATATATGGCTGTGTTTATCTAATCCACATCTCATCTACTTTGTTTGCATGTTAAAAAAAGTATTTTCTTTCTTTATTAGCCATATCAGTAACACAATTGATTAGACTAAAAACCAAGTAGGATAGAAGTGGCTATTGCAAACTGGATTTTTTATTTTATTTTAGTGAAATATTTAAAACTAAATGAAGATGAGCTACATTGGGCTGATTGGATCCTTAGATTCTTACTTGCTTTCATAATGGCAGAAAACCTATTTTCAGAATGTAATGATACAGTGCTTCAAAAATATGCAGCAACAATGAATCAGAGCCATGAAACTCCACCATACAAAGGTTAAAAGATATAAGCTGCATAGAGATCACTTGCTGATCTCTATTTTTTTTAAAGTGTATAGTTAACAGAAACATAGAACAATTCCTGACATTGCTTGCTTCTGTTACATCTCATTTCTGTTGTTAAATCATAAGCATATATTGAACCAAGTAATTTGTCCACTTAGTATATTTTCAGCCACATAGATGGGTAGCATTTCTTCTGGGCTTCCATTCAGTTCAGTTATTTGTATTTTCATAAATGGATCACCTACATTATTTATATTTAGTTTGAAATGATTAAATTAATTCATTACAGCTATCCTTGAAGTTTCCCTAAACAATTGCCCAAATTAAACAAGCTGTAACAAACAAATGTAACAGTACCCCTAGATATCTCTTGCAGCTCAGCTGACTTAAGGACCTAAGTGATTAAAAAATTTTTTTAAACAAAGTTGACATATTACACAGTGATGTGCTAGACTTTAGCTTTATATGTAATTAAAATAATTTTAGGATATGTTTAAAACCTTCAAATATATAATTAAAATGTGATTTTTGTACAGATTAATAAAGTTACAGATTAATTTGGTTATAAACAATTTGAAAGTGGGTCAAGTTATTTGGTTTATTTTTAATTTCTCCTTGAAAAAGCCTTATCTAAGATATACTGTTGTTTCTAATGCAGAAGCATAGACATTGACAATTATTGATACATTTTTTATGACAGGCACAGGCACAAATTGTTTAGAATGGACAAAAATTGCTTTAAGGTGGTATGTTTCTGGGTCCTGGGCTGTTTCGTGTCATGGAATATAGGCATCATACAGTAACCTTTCCTATTTGCTAAGATTCATTATGACCTAATGGCTGTAATGCAAAATGTTCTTGCTAAAGATACTTGTGGAGAGAACTTCACTCTTGCTAATGAAAAAAATTGATTAAAATAGGCAAAAACATATTTATATTTTAAGATTATTTTGACTAGAACATTCCTGGCTTCATTAGAATACTTCTGGTTGAGATGCTTTGCCCATGTTAGTATTACGTGAATTCACTATCTAGCCTTTCATATAAATGTAATGTTGAATTCTGAATGATATTTTGGGTAGCATTTCAGTTGTGTTATTTTTTTCTTTCTTCTCCCCACTACCAGAATTTAAAATTTACTGGATTTTTTATGCATCTTAGTTATATTTTAAATATCCTGAACAATTTCAAGTCCAAGGCATGAATGATTCATGACTAATAGGGTTCATTTTTCATTTTTCTCCCCACTACCAAATTATTACTGGATTTTTATGCATCTTAGTTATATTTTAAATATCCTGAACAATTTCAAGTCCAAGGCATGAATGATTCATGACTAATAGGGTTCATTCCAGTTTTCTCATCCCATCTTGATAAAACTTGTAGTGTACTTGTTTTGCATACTCGTAATACTGCATTCCTATTGGATAGTTAACATTGCTTAACGATTGGTAGATAACTACAGTTTCGGATTGGCCACCTAAGCGGCGGGAAGTTTAAATAAATGCCATTGGTTGCGAGCCGCGAGCAGCCGCTATAAAAAGGGCTGCCGTGGCTCGACTTTAGTTGAAGTTACTGAATGCTAATAAAGAGCTGAATTCAACTCCGGTCTCCGAGTCTGTCTTGTTCTGGTGATAGAACAAAACTGTTAAAAGTGGCATACCAGTAGAGTTTTTTTTTAAACTTTTAAAATCCTCACTTAGAAGAAAATCTGTATTAAACAGACTGATTGCTCAGATATTTTTTCCTGGTCTCTCATCAACAAGTGGAGGACAGAAAAGATTAGCAAGGGAGAAAAACACTGAGAGGGAGAAACAAGGTCTCCAGACAACTTGGGGTCACAAAAGGGGGAGGGGCTTAGATATATTGAATTTTCTTCTTTGAGAATAGAAAGGTATATTACATCAGTTGCCCTTTGGTCACATATGGACTAACTATGTTAAATGCTAAAAATCCCAACAGATTATGTTGGTGGTTGGATATCGGATAGGCTGGTTTAAATAATGTATCATTTCCCATAACATGAATGTTGATAAAGAACAGATATAATCATCTGTACATCTTCATTTTGATCTACCAGTCTGCTGTCTCTGGGGCACTGGAGATCATATAAATCTCTAGACTCTGCTATTATCGTTTATCTGTTTTGTTTCATATGACATTGAAAACGTGTCTGAATCTCCCTTTTTAGTACACATGTGATAATTGTTGGTGTGGTAGAGAATATCTGTGTATACAGTACACCCAAGTCATAAAATTTGGCAAATTTTAAAGTATTTTTGCTGTATGATTATAATCATTTGGTTTCAAGGGCATGTTTCAAAAAGGACAGATAACTAAATTAGCCACTAGAGGGAACTGCTGGCCTAGGAACGAAATTAATTGATTCTAGGTGAGTTTAAGTACTGTAGAAATGGGCCAACCACTATGTGTTTAGCATAACCCTGGGTTAAAATACTGCCATTTTCCTTTACTTCTGCTGGCAGTTAGCCAAGGGTTATTAGTCAGAACCATTATTTTATTGGTATTAATTCAAGAAACACTCAGTGCTAGGAATGCACATAGTACTACAAGCCTTTTGATTGAGAAAGCTGATTGAAGTAGTTAACAAATGATTCACTTGTGACAATTTCCAAAAAAAACACAAAAACATTTAAACTTCTTTGGCAACATGTATTTATTTATTTGTAGACCACTTTTATTATTTTTACAAATAACTCAAGGTGGCAAACATACCCACCATATCTTCTTCCTATTTTCCCCACCACAATAACTCTGTAAGGTGAGTTAGACTGAGAGAGAGTGACTGTCCCAAAGTCACCCAGCTAGTTTTCATCGCTAAGGTGGGGCTTGAATTCGTAGTCCCTTGTTTTCTAACCCAGTGCCTTAACCACTAGACCAAACTGACTCTCATACTGGTTAACAAACTAATAGTTTATGAATTATATAGATAATAATAATTTATGAATTATATAGAGCAAAATGCAAGATGAATTGAAGATCAGTAATAATGTAATACTCCCCAAATATCTGGAAGCATTTGAGGGCTTGTTTTCTCACAAGTTTACTGGAAAGTTCTGTCCTACAATATCTGCAAACTGGTAATGTACTTTGCCATTGTATTATTTTTTGCGATCCATCATTAAAACCAAAGTTATTATCTGGGGTGAGCTATCAGGAAGGAACCAAAATTATGATATGCTGATTGTATCCTTAGCACAGAAAGGAACAAACCATCTCATAAATGAAGAATTGGTAAAATATTTCCATCTAGGACTTGAAGGATTCTGCATGTTCTTGAGGAGAAAGCTGGTTCTACCCTTGCTCAAATCAAATCTAAAATTCAGAGTTAAGTCACTGATAATAATAACAGCACATAATTGTATTCTAACATTCTTCACCATATTATACTATATTAGAAGATCAACACCTGCAACAAAGAAACATGGAAAATAAACTAGCTGCGAAGATTAAGACTTCTTGTGGGATTATTATAGTCACAAGATATCTGTCTTGATTATCTTGTATTTAAAGTATAGTTTTGTCTACTAAATATTTTTCTACATCCTCTCTTTGCACTTCTCCACCTCCCTGCCACTGGATGTCCTTAGATGTTGATACAAAAAGCAAGCAGCTTGGTTTGTCAGGAAGCAAACTGAGCAGAGTGCTGATGAGCAAAGGGAAATGGTAGTCTAGACAGGACTACACTATTTTAATTCACTCTACTTGGCCTTAAAGAATCTTTGGATTTCGTATTGGTTGCTAATTGGCTTCTGAGTCCAATTTACAGTGATATTTTTCATGGCTTGCCTATAGATATCTTCAAACCCACCTTTTCTAACCAATTTGGCCCCAATAATTAGATCTATCTGAGAGAAACTGATGCAATTTTTTTTTTTCAGTTCGTGGGCTGAGGTGAGAATGTATTGTATTTCTGTTGCATGCTGAATTGTGCAACAGCCCTGTGGAGATTATTGGCCTTTCTTTTACAAATCAGCTCTTCCAGATTTTCATAATGCTATTATCTAGTGAAAGTATTGCTAGTTGCAAACTTATCAGTCTAAACATGAAAAAGAGAGAGGACTAATGAGTACTGATGCAGAAATTAAAGCTAGCTTCTTAAGAAACATCTATACCGTCTTCACTGCTGAGATCTCACTCTACCCTTATTAAGGAAAAGAAACCTGGTCATAAAGGAGTTATCAATGAATTAAGAAGCTTGATATTGCCTAAATACTTCAGAAATACACAACAATAAGCCTTGCATAGTGTGCATTCAAAGTTCATTAAAAAACCAATCTGGATCGTTTTAGCTTTTAGGAAACTATGTCTATGTCTTCAACTATATTTTATTGGCTTGAGTTTGGTATCATAGCAAGCAACCCTTCTGTCAGTCAGTTTATGGCTAATTATAGAGACTAAATTATGTCTTTTCTATTTTAACAAATTTTCCTGCTTCATCTATTGTATATATCAGTGTGGGTGGAAATAGCACATGGAAGAAGCTAAGTACATAGAATGGATAATTCTACAAACAGTTGCTCTATTTATATTCAATAATACTATTTTTTTCAAATTTTCTCCTTTCAAAACAATACTGTAATAATTTTTCAGTGGATTTCAACATTTTAATTTCAAATCAGAAAAAAAACTAGCAAGAAAAGTGAAGGTAACCTGAACATATTTTAATAAAAAAAAACTAGCTGACACAGTTTATGTATTGGCAAAAAAGCCACACCATTGTTTTGTTCTTGTCATTTTGTTGTTGATGACATTAATGTCACATAATGTCCTAACCTGGGTGACAAAAATAAACAGAATATTGCCTACAAGCAATCATGCAAAGAAAAAACTGCAGTCAAGGTAAGGATACTACTCGATAAGATTTTTTATTTTGATCAGCTAGTCTTTTTGTTAATGGCTGTAATCCTTCAGGCTTTACTGTATTATGTTATTAGTTGTACATAAGAGGTATGAATAAATATAGAATAAATCATTACATATTTGGACTGCTGCTTTCCAGAGTCAAAGAATTCAGTACAAAGCCTATAGTTCTGAGTCAAGGATATTCTCATATTGTTGTTTTTTTTTATCAATACTCCACATTTCTTCCTCATTTCTTCTTGCTTTGTTCTAATTGTTGGAAATGTGTTTTCAGGTTTATTGAAGATGGATTAGTAGAAACAAACATTTCTCCACTGGCATAATAAACAAGGAAGATCTCAAAATTAGCATGTACTGTAAACATTGGAAATAACAAAGAAAATGGGATTGGACAGTGCAGGCATGAAACACTTTTCATGGGGATTTGGATAGAAATGAAGAACTTGGAATGTTTCAGAATGATTTTGAGCTTAAACGGATGCAACTCGAAGTACTTATACAATCTATTCCCAAAATTAATTGTTTCCTGTTGTTTATTTATTTAATTTATTTCATTTGTACTGTAAGCCCAGTTCGTAAAACACAGCACTTTATGTTGTGTGGTGCTTTGGAGACTTTGAGCACTCCTAAAAGTAGCTCTCTGATAAATCATCGAGTAAAAGTAAAGTGACTTGATTCAAGCTTGACTCCTGGCAATTCAGTGGATACAGTGATATAATTTTCTTGTCAATTGTATGGATGTGGTTTGACACACCAGCAGTTTGTTTGACTTCCACTCTAGGATTCACCTCATCTAACAGTTCATGACACTGCTTCACCTTCTCACAGCAAGCAAGGTCAGATAGGTACTGCCACTGCTAAAGCTATCATGGGACAAAAATTAAAAATAACAGCACAACCCTCTTTTAAAAACTGGTAATATATAGGAGGAAGATTCTCTAATGCTTTGGGGTCAGAACTCACACAAGTAATTTGAGATTATGCTACAGTATGGATGCCCAATAAATTGGCTGTCATAAAATGGAATTGTCCATTTATAAATTGCTGTTATTATAGCAGCCTGAAAAACTTTTCACCACTGCTTCCACAGTATTTTTAATTAAACATATATCGTTTCTCCCTATCCTCTTGTGGCTATATATATATTTATAGATAAAACAAAGGCCACGTACTATATTTTCTAAGAAAATAAAGATAGTGCCTATAAAACCTATATGGAACAATTTATCTTGAAATTAAAGTTTATTGTCGATGATGAAAAATCACTGTACAGCTTTCCAATTTAAAAATTTAAAATTTAAAATGTTTTTGGAAGATGCCAGGTGGGCTTAAATGGAATTCAAATTGGCAAACTGAATTAAGAAAATGAAAACAATGTTGATTTAAGGTAAATTTATATCACATCAAGAACAAAATGCTTAACATGCCGTTAAAGCAAGATACGATATTTTCAGTAAAAAAAAAGCTTCTTCTAAGGAGAAACACTTGTTTTACACCATACATACATGCATGCATGCATGCATACATACATTTATGTACAAGATATTTGTAATCTCTTTCCCCCATCCTGTTTGAATTTTGTTAAGTTCTTATGTTAAAACTAACATACAAAATATTGTTAATTTGCAGTAGATACAGCTATTCCTGGTTTTGCCATTCATAACAACTTGCCCTATTATATAACTGTTAATAGTGAGAGCCTGTGAAAAACAAAACAAAACAAAACATGAGTATGGTGAAATAACGGGAATCCTGGTATGAGCTCGTCAAGTTCTTTGCTTTCCAAAGACTGGATACACCATAGCATCTCTGTACAAAACACTTTATTGTAAAACACATCTTCCCCAACAACAGGCTATTGCTCTGAATAAACTCCACTCTTCTAGGTTTTGCAGAGTAAAGTAAAGATGTCTTTAATATCCACTTCCTTCCTACTTTTTCTTTTAATACTCATTCAGACTAAAGTTTCAAAGTCTTTAAAGTAACATACAGCCTTTCTCTCCCCCCCCCCCCAACATTCTTGCACTAGCGAGGTACTATTTCAGTGTAATTGCTCCATTTTTACTTGCTTGCTGAGCTTCAGGCAAATCTCCAAGCTCCAGGCAGGACTCCTACCAGGACATGCTATTCACCACAGCTTCTGGTCCTGGCAATTCAGTGAAACTCCTCTTGTAATAGCTGCCAGCCCACAGACCTGGCCACCCCTTCCTCTCGTCTGTATGCTATCATCTTTCCTGGTACACACACCCCTTTCCCTACTCTGTCTTAGCATTTCCTTTTATAAGTATAAAAGACTGGATGGAGTGAGGTTTCACGTGGACTTCAACTGGCCCTTGAAATTAGCTGGTGTGGCTTCATTGGCTAAACAGCTGGAAAGATGGTTTGGATGCCTGTGAGTATAGTTCTGAGGGAATTGATGACTGCCTGAGGAAGCTGGGTGTGGGTGTGGAAATGATGCTTGTCTACATGACTGCAGCTACTTTTGAAAAGAGCTTTACTCCTCCACAGATCTAGATATGTTGAGGCTGCAGTGTTCAAAATTACTAGTTACTGTGTGCCCCAGGTATCCTGGAAATAAAATCTCAAAGCTAAAACACGATACATTTGGAAAGTCCTGAGTTCACAAAAAAACCACGATAAAACTCTCTGCCCAGATGATTATACATACATTTCATATTCCATACCATTTTCTGTGAATCTTGTTATTTTTCACTGTTTGTACTTTGGTGTCCTTTCTGCCCCTCCATCTCTTAAACTTCAGAAGCAACAGAAATCTCTTTAGCTCCAACATATATACCCATAAGGACACCCTTGTCCTTGCTAGATTCCCCTTTTCATTTTGCAGTGTCTTTTGATGCATTTGTTTGATTGCTTGCAAAACAGTTCTGAACATTAGCTTTGGGAAGGAATTTTCTGTGCAAAAACTGTCGTATTTAAAACCTTTTTTTAATTATACAACAAAATCATTGAATCCTTCTCCAACTCTGTTTACAGACATTTCTGATTTCTGATTTTCTCCTTGGAAAAAGTATTATTTTACATACAGAAAAAGCTGGCAAGCAAATGAGCAGTGGTGAGAGAGGCAAAGAAAATGATTCATACAATGCTTATCTTGCTAATGGCGAAACAAAGTCCAAGAGCACTGCCCAACACACCCAAATTCAGAACATAAAAACAAAGCTGATTTGAGACCTCATAACGATGAGTCAATTCAGAAGTGAGAATGAGGCACAATCTGCAAAGCTAGTGCGAAAAGAATCAAGCAGGGACATAGTAATCAGCAGGAGTTAGGTACATGTAAAATATGTAGCAGGAAATCTAAACAAACTGTTAAATTAATTTATACCTAGCAGGAGTAAGTTGTTGCTGTTTGTCTAAGGCATGGATCCCCAACCCTCGTGGCCTATTTGCAACCAGACTGTGGGTTGGCACACATGCACACATGCAGCTTTGTTCGGGCGAGTGGCAGGCCGGTACTCACATGAATGCATGTGCATGTTAGCCCACAGCTTGCATGGCCCAGTTACCCTCTCTCCCACCAATTGGACTGCCAAACCACAAAAGTTGAGGACCTCTGGTGTAAAGAGTAAATCCATCTGCAAATATTTCATTAGAGCAAGGTTTATCCTGTATAATTTTTATATTATTCTCATGGACTTTCTCTTTTTCATCAGTGTAGAAGAACTTATTTAGCAGTCTTTCAATAGTTGCTTGAATTAGTGTTAGATGTTTAAAATTCTTAATTTAGATTATCTGAATAGAGTTTACAATGACCTTCAGCAGTCTGCAAAAGCATCAGCAGTTATTATCAATATGACCATTGGTCATGTTGGTTGGGATGATGATAGTTGTAGTTCAAGATATTCTTAGTTTATTGTCTTACCACAATTACCACATTATACTACAATTCCACTTTACCCAACCTAGGTACTTTTTAGGTACATGAACTTCAACATTCTGTAAGTCCTCATCCATTGCTGGTTTTTTTTGAATTGGCCCATTTATCTGGAAAGCATTCAGATGTGGAAAGCTACTGTAATTAAATAATCCAGGATTTTCAAATGCTTTCTAATGTGCAAGGTTATCCTCACCAACAGATAACTTATATTTCAATAGAAATTTTGGAAGTATCCATTTTAGTTTCTACCCCCAAAATTCCAACAACATCACATTATGTCTGTTAAATCCAAGTATATTATATTATATCCCAGGTAGAGTTAACAAAATAACATGAGGAGCCATTTTTCTCACCATGAACTGGCCCAGTTATATTTATCAGCAGATATCTTCAGTTCTTTTGTGAGACAAATACTGTGTTTCTCATATAATAAGGCCGGGTCTTATTTTTTTTTGAGCCCTGAAAAAATGGCTAGGCCGTCTTTTCGGGGGTGACTTAATTCCCCACTTGCATCTTTGGGCGGGCGGGCAGCAATGGCTTGGATGTTGACCTTGGCGTTGGTGGGGCACTTCGTATCGGGTCAACGCAGGCAGCACCATATCCGGGTGTGCAACAAAAGTACTTCCTAATGGCAAGCCCCCCCCACCATTCCCCCCCTCATTTCGCATGTTTTAATATAGGCCTTAATTTGGAGGGAGGAGCTTAATTTCATTTCATGCCTATAAAACATGCTGGGACTTACTATTGGGAGAGGCCCTATTGTTGGAGAAGCAGGGTAGCAAACAAGACATTAAGACTTTTATTGAAAAAAATACTTTATTATACAATTATACAAAACAAACTGAATGTTCGCATCCTAAAGACTGTGATTTTTGATTTATGTCATTTTAGAATGATATTACTCAATATTCTTAGTAATTTTTACCTGGAAATTTCATTTTAACCTTAAAACTCTGTGTACTTATCAATAACATTTTCTGTCTGAATGCAAAATTGTTCACTTTACCCTTCCCTGTTTTCACCTCACCATGAATATCTATTATTAATACTTTTTTACTCTTTAATTATTTCACAGCTTAACTCTTATTTTATTACTTGTTTTATTACTTTACTGTCTTTCTCTTTCCATCTTTTCTTTTTCCTCAGCTTAGCTCCATTAAAGTTTTTCATTAAAGTCTGTGTCTGAGTTGGTGGCTCTCAATAAAATCACATTGCTCATCTGCTCATGGTGCCATAGTGCCATTTCTCTCTTAGTCTCCATCCATTTGAAAATATCTTCTATGGCAAGGGTGTCAAACTCAATTTCATTTAGGGTTGTGTTTGACCTCAGGGGGCTGGGGGAGTGTGCTGGTATGGGGTGTGCTTGGTGGGTGTGGCCTGTTCAACATTACTCATCGAAGCTCCATTTTTGGCCACAATGGCAACCCTTTGCCAGCTCCCTGAGCTCCATTTTTGCTGGCACAGGGCTGCAAGATGCTGTTATCACCAAAACTGGAGCCAGGGAGATCTGCATACAGCCCTCCAGAGCTCCATTTTCACTGGAAGAGGGACTGTGGGCCAGTCCTTTGCTGTTTCCAGGGTGGCCCAGTGGGCCAGATCTAAGCACCCATGGGTTGGATGGGGCCCCGAGGCCTTCAGTTTGACACCCCTGTTCTATGGCAATTTTGGAGTGAATGTACAAAACGCTTTTGCCATCTTTCTTTTTTATCCCAGCCCTTGTGGTATCTATTGAGCTTCTTTACACATTATGCTTTCTCTGATTCCAATAGCCATCACCATCTTTGACTTTGCATAATACCAGATTTGGGAAAGACATGGTGTCTCATATGAATAGCAATAGCACTTAGACTTATATACAGCTTCACAATGCTTTATAGCAGGCTTGTCCAACCCGCAGCCCGCGGGCCGCTTGCGGCCCAGGTCGCCTCGTAATGCGGCCCAGTGCCCACCCCAACCTTCTGGCAAGAGCCAGCGAGGAGGAGGAAGAGAGGCAGGCGCGAGGTGGGGCGAGGCGAGCGCCACGTCAAGCAGCAACAGAAAAGGTGGGCGCCGCCTTTGCTGCTTCTGCCCCCGCCACCGCCGCCGCTGCTTCTGCCCCTGCCACCGCTTCTGCCCCCCCGCCGCCGCTTCTGCCCCCACTGCTGCCGCCACCGCTTCTGCCCTCGCCGCCGCTGCCGCCGCTGCTGCACCGAGCCTCCTGGTCCTCGCCTTCCAGTCCTGCCGCATCCAGCCAGGCCATTTGCAGGAGGAGAGGTAGGCGCGAGGCAGGCGAGCTTTCTTCCCCCCCTCCCCCCCTGCAAAATTTGGCCGGAAAATTAATAAAAAATAAATAATTTTTAATAAATAATTAATAATAAATAATAAAAATAATTTATAATTTATTATATAATTTTATAATATAATTATTTTATAATAATTTATTATATGTGCGGCCCAAACCAAATTTTCATCTTCTAATGTGGCCCAGGGAAGGTGAAAGTTTGGACACCCCTGCTTTATAGGGTCTCTCTAAGCGATTTATAGAGTTAGCATATTGCCCCCAACAATCTGGGTCCTTATTTTACTAGTCTCAGAAGGATGGAAGGCTCAGTCAATCTTGAGCCGATGAGGATTGAACTCCTAGCAGTGAGCTGAATTAGCCTGCAATACTGCATTCTATGCCACCATGGCTCCTCCTCATCTTCTCAAGTCTTGTATTGCAGGTCAGTTTTGCTTGAAACATATGAAGTTTTCAGGCTGTTGAATTGCTGAAATCCACATTTTCGACAGCAATCTTTTTTCCTTGCCTGCTTTGTTTCTTTGGGATAACTTATCTCCCCTCACCCACCTGCCAGACTACTACCATTTTGTTGTTGTCATGGATAGCAAGCAGTCTGTTGTCAACCCAGTGAATAATTTCTATTCGTTCCTATTTCATACTTCTCAGATTCATTTCCCCATTCCAGAATGGTAGTTTTCTACATGCCATAGAACAAATTCTTCTGGTAAGAGACATTAACAAGTGGCAGATAGAGATTCTTCTGTTATAGCAAGAAAGGCCCTTTTGAAGATGTCTGCTTCTGAGAAACTCAGCTAAGATATTTGTGTGAGAGGACTTTCTTGTATGCGGTTCTCAACTAATGAACAAATTTCCAATGTTGGCTGGGCCCCAAATTTCCCAAGAACACAAAACACATCATTTTGTCCCACTTGTAAAATACAAACTTGATTTTAATTGTATCAATTTGGTATCAATTTTACTACAATTTTATATTTTGTTTTATTATTATAAGCTTCCTTGAATTTTTATATAGGAAGAAAGATTGAAATGAAATTAAAAATTAAATAAAATGAAACTATGAAATTGTGTCCATATTATCCTGAAACATTTATGAATTCCTGGTCCTTGGAAAATGCTAAACAAAACTTAAAATTATGATATTAATTTCCTGAAGGCTTTTTTGTTTGTTTGCTTGCTTGTTTTCCTTTGACCATTTTGCCTGGCAAAATCTGCAATGCATCAATTGAGATATTGTGCTTGTTTTTGTTATGTCTCAGATGACATTTGAGACTTTTTTTTGAGACTTTGCTATTAACCAGAAATTTCCTTAAGATAGTAACTATCTATCAGTCTTACTAGGTCAAAGAGATCAGGAAAACAAATCCATAGGAAGATTTATTTACATTTTATTAAGTTGACTATAACAACAGGATCTTGCAAATCTGTTTATGTTTCACTTTCCCTCTCTCACTTATAATCCACTGACTCAGGGAGGAGCTAGAAAGAGATTCTTCATAATACTATTTCCACATTCTCTTCAAGGCTATCTCCATGGTTCTCTACCAGAACTCTAGCAGTGCCCTGGCATTCTGTATCTGTCTTTCTCTTCACTGATAACTGCCTGGTGAACATGAACTATTCTTGTAATAGAAAGAATACTATTGTTTCTTTCATCCATTTTTTAAAAGAAAGAGGTAAGCAGCTTATTTGTGTCCTTACATGTGCCAGGGCAAACATCATTTGTGATAATTGAGTTTAAAGGGTAAATCAGAGGTAAAGTTTACTGCAAATAATCATGGCAGCTTGTACATATAATTCTTATATTCAAATGGAGAAAATATAATAATACTCATCACAAGATCCAGGAATGGATAATTTGAATACCTTCAAGATAGAATTATTTGATGGCACTTCAGAGCCAGATACTCATCAGTGTAAGAAAGTAATAGCTAGATTCCATTTAATTATCTTTCTTATAGTTGCTTATATAATCTGATCTTCATTAAATATTATCTTGCAGCTATTGACAAAAACAAACTGGCAATTCTTTTGTTTATAAATGGTATAACTGTGCCACCATATTCAGTACAGATTCAGTAGATCAAGGTGTTTGCCAAAATGATAGAATAATTCAATAGTAACGTTTAATAATTTTTTTCAGTAGTAGTAACCTTACACATGCTACTCAGGGGTAATTTCTATTTAATTTGATTGGTATAATGAACAGGCAGCTAATCTGATCTCCTCCATAGCTGAAAACAATCTACATTCAGTCATTTCAGACTTGAAATATACTTCTTCAAGGAGAACAGTTGCATGATATGGATCAGGTTCAAAATCAGATTCTTCCCAGCTTCCTTTTCTACTTTCGATTATGGGAAAATACAGAAGAGTGCATGGAGAAAGGATAGAGTAAGCTGGAATCAGAGTAATTGGAATCAGAGTCCAGTGAGAATTGTTGATGAAGAAATAATGGTGTTCGAAGCCTTATTTGTTTTCTAAAAATATAGGAAAAATTAGATAACACCTGCACTAAGTTTTACTTTATTTTGGTTTCTGTGTGCTAAAGATTTAGTTTATTTTGCCTCTGATATTTATTTATCCAAATTATAAGCCACTCAACTCCTTGAGAACTTCAAAAATTACAGATAAAAAGGAAAACAATACAGTATATGTAATACTATACAGTGTAGTGGCTGTTATTTATATATTGTTTCTATACAGCACAGTCCTCATATTTTTGAATCAAATTGAGATCTCTTGTTTTTATAGTATTAGTGAATCCATGCATTATATGACATGCTCAAAATCTTATTAACTTTAACTGTATTTTTAAAATGGGAGATTCTTCAGAAGGACTCCTTGTGATTTTAGCAGCACTGTAGGAGAAGGATGGAATAGTTTGGGGGGCAGAGTCAAAAGAGGAATTAGCCTAGAATCCCTAAATTGCCAGAAGTGGACTAAATCCAACCTCTCTTGAATTCTGTTAACTCTTATCTACCAACAAAATAGTGTTGTGCGTTGACTAGATTCCTGTGCATATACATGAGCAATACTGTAAATCAGTTTAATTGGAACTTAACATATGACACATCTGACAGCACTGATGTAAATCTTATCCATCATTTATTATTTTCCTGTGACTACTTATGTTATAAAGCAAGTTTTTCATGTTATATTTACCTATTTTTATATAATGATTTTTTAAAAATGGTATCTTAGGATTTTGATCTAATTTCCAAAGGAAGAGGGGTTATGTTTTCTTTAGTAACTTGACTTAAAATGCCAAAGGCTAAGAGGTGGCATTATACCATGTCCATGTTCCCTCTCCCCTCTTTTTTTAACCTGAAGGCAAACTGTCTCACACATTGTTGGTAGGGGAATGATGTCATAAAGACATTCTACAGAAGGATAGGTAGTAACAAACTTGTGCATTGAATTAGTTTTGCTAAGAAGTCAGTGGATTCTGTATCTAAGGATAACAGGTAAGAAAAAGCAGCAGAAATGTAGGTAATTAGATATTTTAAATGTGTTTCTTTCACTAAAATATACTAATAGTAATAGGAGACAAAGTATTGAATTTCAGAGCTAAAGGTTAAAAAAGGACCACTACTGATCACTGGATGGTGAATGATTTATAATGACTTATAAAAGAAGAAATTCAAAACAAAGGGGACACTGTTTTTATCTACTTCTTATAGACTTGGGAAAAAAACTGAAATTGACATTGTTACTTGCATTGATCAGTTTGAATATTATAAAACTTAATTCAGTAATAAATTAGAACAAAAGTCTTTATGTTTTCTTGCAGAGAAATAAATACATTATATGTTTAAACTAGGAAAAACTTTCATCGTGATGCAGAATTCGTTTCAGTGTTTGTACAAAATTTTTCTAGATTAATAACACCCAGCACTGTTTATTGCAGCTAGCATATCTTTTCCTCATTAATTCAGTGTGCAATATTTGTTTGAAAAGTAGAAGCAGCACAGGGAAACTGAAAGATGGAAAACAGATTTCCCATAAAGCACTGAAAATAATGCAAAGGGATTGCAACACCTCAACTAGTATTGCATAAAGTTGTTTTTTTCCTAAATCAGAGGTTGTATTCAGCAGATTCTGACCAGTTCTGGAGAACCATTAGCGGAAATTTTGAGTAGTTCGGAGAACTGGCAAATACCACCTCTGAATGGAGATTTTATAGTATCCTGCCACACCCACAGAACAGGTAGTAAAAATTTTTGAATCCCACCACTGTTCTAAATTATATTTATTTCAGTCCTATTATGGGCTTTTTCCTATCTTTGAATTTCTAAATTAATTAATTCATGCCTAATATCTTTTAGCAGCCATATAGATTCAGCAGAGAAATGAAAGACATGTCATATGTTTGAATCCTGAGAGGATCTCTCTTCCTTTTCAAATTAATGAATAGATTAAGCCTAAATATTCCCATAGCTCTTCAAATTTACTGGTGGTTGAAGTCTGTTTATCAGAATAGGAAGGTTGTATTTATCACTAGATTCAAAACTCAGTCTCCTTCCTTATTTTCTGTGCAGATGGTCATGCTGACATTTATGCCACAAAAAGCTCCTAGAAAAATAAGATCTCTTCAAGAGAAACGAAGATAACTGAAAAAGAAGTTTTAGCATATGAATTGTATTAAATAAAAGTTACATACCAAACTTTTCAATACACTGGAATAGGACTCATTGTATTATAGAACCTCATCTTTCATTCTTTAATTATCATCTACAAATGTACCCATTTTATAAATCTGAGTCACGGCATATTGGCATTAGTTTCAAGCCTTCATTCCCAGAAGTAACTTCTTTTTTCCTTTATTTTTGTTCTGCTTGCTTGGGTTTTTACAATTATTACAGTGTAATGCTGTTTTTCCTTATTTCATAACTATTATGAAAATGGGTCAAATTAATCAATTAATGGCTCAGTGATTAAGAGTTGAAAACTCTTAGTTTGGACAAATTTAATTTAAGGGTAATGATGCAGTGTAAGAAATCCTTCCATTTACATATAATTTTACGGTTCTTTGGTGTGCCATTCTCCACAGAAAAAGCAAATTTATGCAGTATTTGAAGTAGGAAAATGAAGTTCCATTGAACTTCCAATCTCCCTTGATTTAAACATTATAGCTGTGGTATCTGGAAAAAGAGTTACTAACTTCTAGGAAAATATTTTGAGTCAATTACACATTTAACATATTTATTAATGTTAATGAAATTTCAGTGTCTTCAGTTAAAATGTTTTGAAAGTACAGTGGTACCTTGGTACTCAACTGTTTCAAACACATTTTGACATGAAAAATTTGTCCCAATACTTATTGTTTGTTTGGTACTCAATGCACAAGCTAGAACTTGTTGATGTCAGCTGCCTTGTGATTCACTACATTATTCCTTATGGGAAAAATTGTTTAGCACTCATCATTTTTGGTACTTATTTGTACCAATGGATGATGCGTATAACTATGTTTTGTAACAAAATGAATAGATAAATAGATAACAGTTGCTCTTAATTATAGTTATGTTACTCTCTCTCCTCTCTCAGTCTAGTTATGTGTGCTAAAACTTTGTGTGAAATTCAAAAGGTTTTTTTTTCTGTGTGTAAAATTCTATGATATTGTCCCAAACTATAATTATTATTCCAAATTCAAATTAGAACATTTAATGAGTTGATGGAAGGATGGCTGGGTGGCTGAATGGTTGGCTAGCTAGCTAACTAGATGATAGCTAGCTAGCAACGCATAGGTAGGTAGATAGGATAGATAGATGATAGCTAGATAGCTACATAGATATTTGAGGGCACTTCTTCAGCAGTTTCAAATATCAGGTGACATTAGAAAGGCATTAAAAATAATAATGCATTTTTACAGATTCATAGTTAAGGATGTGTCATATTCCTAAACAAAAACTGTGACCCAACTGTAAACTCTGAAAGGAGAGAAACTTGAAAACCAGACTGAAGTGAGTGATGTTTTAGTCAAGGTATGAAGTATCAAACAGCTATAGCAAATATATAGAAGCAAGTAAAAAGGGAAAATATAAAGATCAAACATGTTCAGAGTACTTACCGTAGTTCTGGCTGAATAGGTATTAAAATGTATTAAGTCTAGGAAAGAAGCACAGGTTAACCATGTTTGAAATAAACTAGTCAGACTTCCTAAACACAGTAGTTCACAAAAATGCAGCCTCATGAAGTTTGCTTATAGAAATAGAAATTAAGGATAATAGGATTGCTAGAAATAATGTGTAAATATCCTTAAAATAGAACAATATAATTGCTTTGCAATTTGCAAAAGACTCTTATTAAAAGTTTGCCACAAAAAGATGCTACAGTGGGGCATTCTGTTATGGTTTTTCTCAATACAGTAACAATTTTCTAATACTTTGTAAATGGGTACTAGGTTAAAGATTACCTGGAGTTGGCATTTTTCTGCATCTATTTTGGAAAATAAATGTGGGCTGATTTTAAAGCTGGTTTATTGATTAGGGAAGGAATGAGTAGTCCAGTTCCAAATGTTGTCTTCCTTCCCCAAATATCCTTTTTCTCCTGGCTGCATCTAAGATAATTGTTTCTTTTTAACACTCATTCCATTTTAGTCTTTAAAGGAAGGTGAGTGCAATAATGCTATGTGATTGATTCTATTAATAGGCAAACCATGACAACAACAATAATATAAATAAAACAAATAAACAAGTCACCTTGAGAAGAAAGTTACTATGGGGAAGTGAATCCTAGTCACCAATCCATGTGTTTCTTACTAGAGAACGAAATAACTTTTTACTTACTAGGGTAATTTTATAGGTTTCCTTTCAGTGTGCTAAAATAGATTCTATAAAGTCTAATTTGCCTCATGAGCCAAATCAGATGACTTCCTCACAAATATTCTTGTAGTCTTTTAAATCTGTTTTAGACAAAGCTAAATGAAGTTTCTGCTGCAATGTTTCAGCTAAAGTATTAGGTAAATATCTTCCTCAAAAAGTCTGATATTTTAAAAGAAAACAGCTTCAACTTTCCAATTACTATACTAGATAATTATTAATTTAACATTCTTAGTATATTTTATTTGATGAACTATTATTAATAGTTTGTCAATGTTTTGAATTTTTTACCTGGGCCACTATCTCATTGTAACCTGTTTAATTTTTCTTCATGATTCTGCAACTTTCTGACTTTATTGATTTATTTATTAAGGCCACCTAATTCCAGAAAGACTATGAACAGCTTCTAATATTCTCAATACATAAATTAAAAACACAGCAAAAACAACATGGCTGTCTTGACTAAAACAGCATTCTCAACATTCAAAAATATGTATTGCTTTTGTTATTTTTCTTAGCTTTGGCAATTACTGACTGTATGACAACTTCTGTCAATATATATATTTGATATATAAGAACATACACACACACACACATCATTTGGCACCATGTCATATGCCCCACGTAAAGAAAATCTAGTAATAAGAATAGACAATACTGATACATATATTTTAATAAGAGCTGAAAGCCTACCAAAGCCCCAGGAAACAACATTGCACCATTTGTGATGAAATGAAAAGTGTCCTTGGTAAAGCAGATAAGCTTTGCATGACTTGTCTCTGGTGATATTACTGGCTGAAGCCTTGTGATAAAAGGGCTATTGGCCACGGCTTTGGGAAAGACAGTGAAATTCTAAGGTAAACAAGTTGTGTTCCATAATCTCCCTCTTAGCTAGACTAAGCTGAGGAATATATATAAAGAATACACTTCCTTAAGGAAAGTGACCTTTTATCTATCTGGTGTCACCGCCCAAGTAAATGCTATTGACAACAGGAGTTTTAAATAGTATAGCATTTCTTAGGTTACTGAGTAATTTTATGTCAGTTACATTGAAATAGAATTCTGTATCTTCTTGATTTTAAGTAAGATCCTAGAGAACTGATTATCATGTCCCTTTGTGGTGCCCCTTACATTTCTAATTGTGTGTTCTTGTCCTCACTGAAGAGTTGAAAGTTCTCATTCTCACAAATTTTCATACAGTTCTCTGTGTATCTAATAGTTATAACCACTTGTACTTAACTGAATCAACTTTGTAGTTTCTTATCTTCTCAATATACAAACACGTGAAGAACATTCATTATGATATATTAATGAAACAAAACAGATATTTAATAATTGGCTTCTTTCTTAAACAGAGTGCACATTGTTATAAGTTAAATATGTAAATAATTAGAGCTACTCCACAAATAATTGTTGAACTTAATTTGTTGTATATGTGTAGATTCTCATCCAATTTCTGGCACCAGAACTTAATCAATCCAGCTTGATTTAAATTTCTGGGAAGCTTTCTGGAAAGACTTGAGGCTAAATTGTTGTACATTATATATTTGATTCAAATACTGTTGTAGTGCTAAATTGTGGCATAAAATCAGAACTATGTATGCACATGTAATATACAACTCCTACAAAACCTTCTGGAACCTCATTTTACCTTTTGATTTGGTAAATTCTCAAGTGCAATAGGCAAAGTTCCATCAAGGGTAGATCTATGAATTTGATTTTCAAATTCTCTATCCCCCAAACCCAGATTTAAATCAACCCACAACTAAAAGCTCTTTTTTTTTTTTCAGAGAGAGCTCCTGCACTGAATAAGTTTCTGGAATGCTTTCTTAAAATCTTCATTAAAGATTGTGTAAATCAGTGGGTTAACAAGAGAATTGATATAGCCCAACCATGTCAGAAAATTAGACATTTCTTCTGAAATTTGACATCCTTCACATGTATTAACAACCACCTCTTTTACAAAGAAAGGCAGCCAGCAAATCACAAAAGCACCCAAAATCAAACCAAGGGTAGTTGCTGCTTTCCGCTCTCTTGTAGTAGAAATGCGTTGCCTTTTCCACCCTTTTTCGTTCTTAGATTCAGAATCAGGGCTTCTCAGTGAAAACCGAAGTCTGTCCAAATCTCCCAAAGGGTTAGACCTTTTATCTTTTGTACATGATGCAGTTGAAGAAAGCCGGCAGCTTTTCTCATTTGCTTCCAAGAGGTCTTGCCCATTTGCTTCCTCTTTAAGAACCCGACTCATACTCCTTCTATGAAAAGTCTTGGCTGCTTTGTATATTTTGTAGTATAGAATCAGAATTAATGCCAGTGGGATATAAAATGCTCCAAATGTAGAATATATGGTGAAAGCAATGTGGTCATGCTTAATGATGCATTCATCATCTTTGCTGGCTGCTTGATGTCTCCAAAACAATGGTGGCATTGAAATGAAGATGGAAATAATCCAGACAATAGCAATCATAAAGCCAGCATGTTTAGGTGTTCGCTTCCTAGCATATTCCACAGCATCAGTGATTGCTCTGTAGCGATCTAAAGCAATGGCTGAGAGGTGCAGGATGGAACAGGTACAGCAGGTGATATCAACGCTAAGCCAAATATCACACATCACCTGACCCATGATCCACGTTTCTTTGACAATATAGACGATGCTGAAGGGCATGACGAGAATGGCCACAAGGAAATCAGTGACTGCCAAAGAACATATTAAATAGTTTGCAGGATGATGGAGTTTCCGTGTCACAATTATTGCAGTCATCACTAGAGAGTTGATAACCGTTGTCATTACTGCTAGAACAGAAAGTGTAATAGAAACTAGAATCTTGGAAGTTACTTTTTTAAATGATTCTGTATCATTTTGTTCCAGTGTATAATTTTGTTCAGTAAAGTTTAGGTTATCCATTATTTCCTTGAAGACTGTCTTTGCCTAATGAAGTTACCTGCAGGGAAATATTTTAGAAAGAAAAAGCAACAATTAAAACTCCCCATTCTATATATTTCCCAGTATTATGCAATACACAAGTACTTTTTTAAAAGGGACAACTAAAATGTCTTCAAAGAAAAGCAAAGTACAAAAAGTACAAAGTTGCCTCTTGAAAAAGCACCTTTGGGACAACCATGACCTGGATGACTGAGAATCTCCATAGACATTTTTTTGAAACTTTCTTTCCAAACTGGATCAAAACTTTGAGTAAACTGTATTTGAGGATACTTATGGAAAAAAAGGAATCAAATATGTTTTTCATGAAATTGAAGTTTCATGAAACCTAAGATTAGTACATCTACATACGTGCTATACCTATTGCACTATTCAATTTCAGGATTAGCAACATTGCAAAGTGAAGAAAGGCAGGGAAAATAAAGACAGCCAAATAAATTAGAGAATTGATATAATTAGAACAGTTTCTCGATATTTTCCCATATGTAGATATCCCTTGCTTCCATAACATGCATAACAACATTTGATATTCCATACAATGCATTTAAAATGAAGTTCAAATTGGTTAAAGCAGGTGTGATATTGATATTAAATCTGCCTTCCGCATTTTCTTCTTTTAACTAACAATAGGGATCAGAATAGGCAGGTGCACAAGTGTAGTACCATTCAGCCTTTCTTCCCTGCGTCTGGCATTCTGAACTGTAATTCTCAAAACTGATATTATCTACAAAAAATAAGTTGTATCATCACAAAACAAAACACAAAGCTACAGGTATTAGATACCATACTGATAAGGTGCATGACTCACAGTTAAGAAAAACAGAAAAGAAAAGCCAATCTCAAACTGCTGCTAGTATTTTCCACAAAGTAGAATTTATTTCAAAAGTGTTTTGAATAGCATTTTGTTCTCAAGGAATAGTCTTAAAAGATGAGAGAGCTTTTATGCTAATGCAATTTGACATTTTACCACCCCTAGTTCTCAAGGGTAGATTCAGAAAAATCTTCTTTACAGAAAAATCCTGCCCTTTTAGTCTGGATGGTATTGAGTCATAGGCTCACATCCTAATATATTGTGATTTCTACAGAGATTCCCTTAAGACCCTGAGCACTTTTCTCTGGCTATTTTCCTGGCAGTCAGTTGAGTTCTACGTTTGTCACCAACTATCAGACAAGAACTGTAGAATGATACTTATCAAATTCATGTTGATAGCCTGCAGGACTAAATCACTGCTAACAGAAGATTAAGCCATGAAATATCTTATTCACCTATATTTTATTGGCTGTAATAATAGAATCTCACAAGTCTGCTTATGTTTCATCTTCTCTTCCCCATGTAAACCATTGAGTCAGGAAGGGTCTGACTCTTCCTAATACTATTTCCATGCTCCCTTAAAAGCTACACCATGGTTCCCTGTACCAACTCACATTCTTCTTTTGCATTCCTAGAAGAACCCTGGCATTCAGTATCTTTCTTTTTAGTTATTGATAATTACCTGGTGATTATGAACATTCCTGTAATAGAAGCAATATTACTGATTCTTTCATCTATTTTTTAAAAAGAGACATTCAATATATTTGTATTCTTCAGATTTGCTGAGAAACAGCATTTGTAATTTAAAAGGTAACATTAGAGGCAATATTAATTGCAAATAATCATAGTAACTGATAGACATAAGTGCCTGGGTACTTACATTCAAATGGAGAAAATAAAATAACATTAATAATAAACCCATTGCAACATCCAGGAAAAGAAAATTTGCATTCTAACATTTATGTATTTTAAAACCAGATACTGGTCAGTGTAAGAAAGTAATTATTACATCCCATTTAATCATTTTAACATAATCTAATCTAATCTAATCTAATCTAATCTAATGTAACATAATCTAATCTTCACTAAATATTACCTTGTACGTATTGACAAAAATGAACTCTTGGGGATTCTTTGGTTTAGAAATAGTGTAACTGTGCGACAGTGTTTTGGTGTTTGCCAAAATTTAAGAATTCTTTCAGGCTAGTCTTACACATGCCTACTCTTTCCAGACTTCCTCTTCTACTTTTTACTGTAGAAAAATTACTAAAGTGGGATGCACACAAACAAACAAATAGGTATTCAAGGAAAGGAACGAGTAAGCTGGTAAACTGGAATGAAAGAGTAAGCTGGAATGAAAGTTGGAAAAAGGAATTCTAAAATTAACATATTGCAGTCAGAGTCCAGAGGGAATAGAGGTGTTGTAAGCTTTATTTATTCTCTAGAAGAATAGGGAAAAGTTAGAAAAGACATGTATTAAGTTCCAAATTTTTGTCTCTGATATTATTCATCTTCTCTGTTTCATACTTGTCATGGCTGCATCTCTCCTATCCAAGCTTCATGAGCTGACAGCCTGACATTATCAAGGGGAGGGGAGAGATTGGAATGTAAAGTGGAGGAAGAGGGGTGGGTGGAAATCCAGCTGAGCTGGCTGCATTGTGAGAAGCTTCAGTTATCCAAGGTCAACCATCAATATGCAGAGATGAAACTGAAAGCCTGTTTCCTAAACAATTTACAAGCACCTAATTGGACATTTACAGATAATATGGGGATGGTAGAGGGGAAGGGAGAAAAAAATTACTTCGTATTGTTTGTACAGATTCAGCTTACACTATTTCTGTAACCACTTAAGCTTCAGTAAAATATATTCTTGGCAAAAGCAAATGGCCAGGAATCTTTCTTTGCTAGATGACTGAGTGGGGTAGTTGCAGTGGTGAGGTGCTGCTGGTTCAGACAGGTTCTAGTGAACTGGTAGTTTCGAACATCAGCTGACCCCGCCAACCCGTCCCTGCCCTATCCTGTCCTATATTTCTTTCTTTCTGGCTCAGCGGAATCATGTGGCACAGCTGATTTCCGCGCCTCAGCTGTTCCGCTTACCAGGGCTAACCTAGAAGGTAAGCAGGTGAGCTTCAAATTCCTGTATTTTGAACACTATGCACAAGTGCATTAGGCGAAGCATGAACTCACAGAACCGGCTGTAAAACCGGTTGCACTGGGTAGTTGATTTGTTCAAAAAACTTCTCTTTTTCTCTATCTTTTTCTTCACCCCACCTTCCAAGATAGCGTCATTTGCAGATCTAATAATATTTTCTGCAAACTCTTCAGGAATATGAAGGCACAGGACAGATATTGGTCAGGAAGCCTTAAAACAGATCCTTGATGTTACTGCTAGCAGTACAAGCTTTTCCTCCCAGTACACACAACAACCTTATATTTTTACATGGAGTGAAATGATAGGGACATGTTATCCTTGTACACCATAATGATCCAAATACTCTTCAGCAAATCTGCCAGAGTTATTCATGATAAATAATACACATTACATTGTACCACAATTTTAATGCCATAGTTAATTTTTCTCCTCTTATATTCTTTGTTTTTCAGTGTGGTTTCTCAACCATTTTACTGTTATAATGCCATTTCTAATTATACAATGAGCCTCTGTATATTTATATTTTCTAATGATACTTCTCCTTTCTTCATCTTTGGTTTAGTGACTGGAAAAATATCTGTTCGCTTTAATCAAAACCATTGAGTTCTGAGAAGAATGGGAAAATGTTGGACTGTGGACAGGCAGGTGATTTTGAGTACAAAACTATATGTTTGTATCATATAGGAGGAGTTGTCACTTAGAGCCATTTGACACAATATACCCATGGCTGAGAAATCAGTAGAAATGGTCTCTTTCTAGTTTTATGAGGAGGCTCTATTGCATCATTTGTTTCAGTACTTTTGGTATGCTTTAGTTGAAATTATTGATTTTTTTTTTAAAAGCAAGAAATTACTGGCAAATTTAGAGGTGCAGCTGTCTGACTGACTTTCTGTTAACTAGTGACAGCTGAGCTGAACAATCCTCTTAAGAATGTATGACAGTAAAAGGTTCAGAGGGGGTGGAAGTAATTTGAAGAAAGCTTGCAGATTTCTCAAAAATTTTGGAAGTTGTGGGGGTGGGAGGAAGACAGATGGATTCTGAGTTGCTACCAGAACTGCTATTTGCAAACAGAGAGGGTTACCATGATTTATGCCAATTCACAATACTACAGTTTTATAAATACAGTCATTTTAATAAATAAGTAATTAGAAGAGGTAACAGTAGCCAGCAACCTGGATAGTTTTAAAGTGGGATTAAATAGATTCATAAAAGCAATAATGATGCCTCTATATTGCTTCCAGAATTTTTGTGTGTTATGTCTATTTATTCAAGTTACTAGGAACGGCAAGCAGAAGCTTATTATTATATGTTGATACTTCTCCAACTGTTTTAGTAGTGCACAATTCCTGAATCTGGAAGTTCTGTTCTGTTATCACTCCTTCTACATCCTCTTTCTTTACACGATGCTATTTCCATTTAAAGCTATTCACAGGCACACTATTTTGTGGTGGACATGTATGTGCAAGGAATATTGGCAAATGTAATCTAAAATCACATAGCTGAGTGATAAATATACTATGCACTTTCTGAATCTTGCTTTTCCTAAACATGTCATTTGAAAGTTGTCTTCTGACAATTTATACAATGGAGATAGGAACTGGAAGAAATATCAGTTTCTAGGAACATAATTTGATAGATAACAAAATTTAGTTTCTATGCCTTGTATAAAGTATGTGAATGTGTTAGGGACGCTGGTATAACCTGCAGTTCATTAACCAAAATAGTGCATTTGCTTCTGCATTCCTGACTGTTCTCAGTTACTTTTTACCAATGCTTGCCCTTAGAAAGCTGATTAGACAGGTAAGGAGTGTTGTATGTGATAAATATAAAATCATACACAAAGCACCAGCATTTGACACATGAAACTGCATTGTTCATGTTACATTGTTCATGTAAACATTAGGCTGCTTTTGCTTAATCAATGCTTTGTTCTATTTATCTTATTACAGAAGAGTATTTTGATTTTTTTTAAAGAAGCATCTGAATCCATGGTTTACTGAGGAATGAACCTATATACATTTGGTCAATAAATATTTATGATGGTATTAAACTGGAATATAAATAAACTGGAAATTTACATCTTACGTTGGAAATATTTTTGCAAGCTTCCCAGGAATAGATGGCATCCTGCCCTTCCATAAGGATTCTTCTTATGCTCTTAATATTCTGCATAGAAGTATTCAGTTTTTCCAGTTAAATTCTTTTCCTTTATACACAGAAGACTATGATTTTTTTTAAAATTAATATGATATAATATATAATCTTAGGTTTGGTTTGTGCTACGTTTGGTTTGTGCTACGTTCTGCATCAACTATCATCATAGCTACTTTTTTGGAGAAGTTTTGTTTAATAATCATATTGCACTGAAACCTTCTTTGAATTTCTCAAAAAAATTCATCCCAGGAGGAAGAGTCTTCTAGGTCTCTGCCTTATTGTCAGGATGGTTGAGATTTTTAAAAACTTTTCTTGGTCGGGTTTTTAAACTTATTTTATTGTTAGAGGTGAAAGAATACTGCTGGTATTGCAGTTTTTAATTATGTATCTTCCAATCACTTGAGTCTTCCTGGTTGGTTCATGTTTCCCAATCTGAAAAAAAGAAATCCAGTGGAAGAGATTCATTCATAATTTTTGAGGATTTAATTGAGGAATAGGAAACCACTAATCAGATGACTGTAGATCCCATACGGTGGGAGAAAATATAAGTAGCTCAGTATTGTACTGTGCCTTTGGTGCTCTCAATGCTTGATTGTTTACTTCATCATTTGCTTGCAGATGTTTTACTACCCAATGAAGTAACATTGCCAGTACTAGTGAGTGTGGAATTTACTCCATTATATACAGTATCTTGCCCTTTGTAAGCCAAAGAACTTACAAAAATGCTTTGAGGATATGCCACAGAGGGGAAAGAATATTCTATCAATTCCCCACTGCAATACTTCCAAAGACTTAAAATTAGAAGTTAAGATTATGTTTTCATTAGATATCTCAGCATTCTTTATACCAGAATTAATAAAAGAATCCATGGCAGCCTTACAACACAACACACCTGACCTGGCCCAATACACTAGCTTGAAATACCTAGAATCATGGACCTCATCAATCTCCGCCTCACTACCTACTTTTAGTTTTCTGCCTCATTAACTACTTTCAGTTTGATGGAAAAGTATAGACACATGAAACAAAGCCAAAATATTTTCAAAGGAAAACCATTTAAAAAGGAAGAAGAAAGTAATACAGTACTCTTTCTGGATATCCTCATCAGCTGATTAGAAACGCAAGTCTATCAAAAGACTCTCAGGAGTTGTTTAAAACATAAAGTGTAAGGACAGTAAGAACCATTATGTAGAACAGACAGACAGAAACAAGCAGAGTGCATCATGAACACTAACTAGGAGTCAAAAGACAGGATGAAAATTCCTTACTCACTTTCTTACTCTTACCACACATGTATAGAATCAACCATAATTTGAACTGGGAAATGGTGAACATCCTAGGCCAAACTAAATAAAAAATTCTATGAAATTCTTGCAAGCTTGGTATTCAGACAAATCAGCCATCAATTAAATACATGGAGATAAACCACATTTACACACTAATTAAAACTAAAAAAAAAAAAACTAGGAAGGAAACAAAAAGACCAGACATCATTTCCAACAGCCAAAAAACAGGGATTCTCTCTAGCCAACAATCAAGTAGAAAACAATGCCCCAATCTATCACATTCCCACAAAAGTAGCAGGGCAAGTTCCTGTATACAAACAGGCAGCAAGCCCCACACTCATTCACATTGATGATGATATCTAGTCAAGTAATGAAGCATCTTCAAGCAAACAACCAAGCTTAGAGTACACAAAGGATTCCACAAATGACTATAGAAAAAAATTTGGAAATTTGCACCCATGCATACCCATGTACATGCACATGCACACACATGCATATATGCACCTCTTAACCTTATACCTTATAATCAGATAAATGAAAAAAACAACCTGTAATTTTTTCAAAATCTCTTTTTCTTTGATAGAAATTTCAAAAGCAAACTCTCCTTCATAAAATTAAATGAAAATTAATAGAAGCAGGACAATTTCTCGGATGATATCCATTGGAAATAGCAATAACACTTAGACTTATATACCACTTCACAGTGATTTACAGCCCTCTCTAAGCAGTTTACAAAGTCAGCATATTGCCCCCAACAATCTAGGTCCTTGTTTTACTGACCTTAGAAAGATGGAAGGCTGAGTCAACCGTGAGCCAGTCAGGATCAACCTTCCGGCAGTGGTCAGAGTTAATCTGCAATATTAATCACTGTGCCACCATGGCTCTTAAATACCGCAATATTTTTTTTTCATTCTCTCTATAATTAATACTTTTTCAAGTTGATCATGGATAAGATCAGATGTTAATCATCTCTCCAAAAAAGCCCAATTCTAAATCTTTTTATCTTCATATAATAGATACTGCTATCCAAAAAACAAAAACAAAACTCAAATATCTAGTCAAGAAATTATTAATCAAGAATGAAAAATTCTAGCACTTCGATATTGCTCAGGAACAGAGATGGCAGAGTTGACCCATAGCTTTCCAAAAACAGCTTCTGAACGATAGAAAGTAAGCTACCTTTTGATTAAATGTGGAATGAAGAAACCTTCCATAATTAACAATTCATGTATTTCTTTCCTTTGTGTCCTCATAGTAGTTTCAGATTAAATAAAAGGAATAGCATTCTATTCTCATCTAAATATTCAGGAAGAGTAATAGATCTGTTCACATTTAAAATCCATTATTATATTACATTTTCTTGCAGGAAATAAAAGACCAGGACATTCTGTGGTGCGAATTCTTCCCCAAAGGAACAAGTGCCGGAGGGTGACTAAAATCCTTAACCAATCGCTGCCTACAGGATTTTGCCTTGACTTTGTTATGCTTGAAGCTTCAATGCCTCATATTTATTTCATTGGTGATATTAATCTTTTACAGATGCACCCATACAATTCTAAATACATATATACATAGATAGATACATACATACATTTTCTTCCTTAAAATGTCAAGGCTTTCTGATCAAAACAGGGACTTCAGCATTTGTTTAGGCTGTTTATTGAGAAATGTAGTCAACTGGGAATGTGATTCTGCTGGAACACAGTCATGAATGAAATTGTCTTCCTATATTTGTCAAGCATTTTCCTCTCCTTCTGTTGCTCAAAAGTGTAAACACATAAACATTACTCTTGCTTAACCTGCATGCACTTGCAAATGAATTTTTTTTCTATCTTATGAAGCAAGAAACCAACTTTTCTGAGACAGTTTTTTTGCTCTGAGAGGAAAAAGCTGATACCCTCTAAATGCATTGGATAAAACCTCTGTAGTTGCAAACAGGATTACAATTTTCCATGCTACATGAAAACCATGGGTACTGTAGTTTGTCTGCTTGCTTGCTTATTTATATTTCATCCATCTCCCTCAAAGAATAGCTCTGGGCAGTGTACACTATAATATAATTGATAAATAAAAATTAACATTAAAATTTAAAATTAAAATAGGATTAAAAGTTTTACAATTATAGAATAAAGACAATGACATTAGCAAGTGACATCTAGGTTAGTAAATGAAACTCGTTCAAATTTGATGATTTCTAGTAATATGTTCTATTGATTTTTTTTAAAATCAAATTTAATTAGTTCAGCAAAAGATTAAGGACACTATTATTTCTATATATCCCAGCTAAGGAACCTGATTTGATCTGATATCTGATTACCTATATATCTGATATCAATAAGCACATGATTTTAGAGATAACCAACAATTGAGGTCTTTATAGTAACCAATGAAATATTCACTCTGCTGTTAATTTATTTATTTAGCCCATGGCATACAATATCAGGGAAATCTACATGTTCTAGACACACAATGCAGTCCTGGCAGTTTAGAATGCTAGTTCATTCTGTTCAGCTCTCATATGTCTATCCTTGGTGCACTGCAGGGGATGAACTAGCTTTATACCAGCTAACTATTTGCTAGCTTTTCTAGGCTCCTCCGCTGGTCTTGTCTCACCTCAAATCATGTTGCAGTGCCTTGTGTCCAGTCAGGTCTAGTGCCAACTTCTGCTCTCTATACATAAAAATGTAGCTAGTTTTTTCTCTCCAAAGTGGTACCCATCTTGCAATACTTGCAATGTTGGATGCTTTTGAACTGCTCGATGGGCAGGATCTAGGGATTGATTCCTGGTCAATCCATCTTGCAAAGCTAGGCTCGAACTGCCTGAGTGCAGACCATTTCTGACTGGCAGTTCCAGCGTCATTAATCCTCTGCACTACCTCATCCCCCTCTGTTGCTAAAGTATGCATGGTAGATATACAGTATTAAGAAATGTTAGATCATGATAAATTGCCTAAATAAAGAACTAGCTCAGTTTTTAAATGTGTGCTCAACAATTTGATGTTATATTCTTAAGATGGTTTATTATTCCTATACCAAATCCTCACAGTTAAACCCCTTTCTGAAACTCAAGCTCATATCTTCTGACCAGATATTTAAAGCACAAATCCAGATGTTCATTAGATGGCAATGAACAGATTTTTTAAAAAAAATCTAACTTTTTTCAGTGTCTTGGGTTTAACAAACAATCAACTGATATTTTTAAATATTAAAAAGTTCAGTCAATTGATGGTAGAATCAAAAGAAAAAAAAATGCAGTGTGTGGAATAACAGGAGCATTGTGCATGACAATTGGAGGAGAGTTTTTCATATGCAAGATTAGAATTTCAGTTAAGGGAATTGTAAATTTTTAGTTGTACATATTAAAACTTGTAACAGCTAGCTTTAGGGCAACTTAATTTTCTGCTGGCTCTTGGATGGGCAAGGAGTATGATGAAAATTTGTGTGATAGAACAGAAACACAAAGATGATAGATACCACTGAGTTCATATTAGACTTTTCTTGAAGCTCCATCCATTGATGAGAACAGTGAACATGGTTCCAGTTTTAATCCAAAATTCTGCTTTAAGGTGAATACATTTCCAGTGGGGTTCTTTTGGGAAAGGATGGAGAATGATTTTTATTTGCCATTCTGTAATAAAAAGAATAAAAATTGTTAATGTAATGGATTAGAGGGTTCTGGATGTTCTTATACTTTTGCAATGTTTATGATTTATATATATATATATCCTTCCATTCCCCACTATCCTGTCAGAGCTGAAGAAGCTTCTTGGATGAAAAGCGAAATGTCTTCAAAAGAAAAAAACAAGAAAATCCAGATGCCTCCTGAAAAAGCATCTTTGGGACTACCCTAGCCTGGTGATTGCCGTACTGGAAATAGGATTCCTAGTCATCATAGTTTATATGAATATTTCAATACATGATACTGTTTTTATGCTGTTGGTGTTATTTTCAGCCCCATGCAGATGTACAAAATGTTTAAATGTTAACAGTTGGCATGCTTTAGCTCCAACCTCTTTAGAAATCTGAAATGTAGATTTACATATACATTCTGGACATTGATCCATTAATGATCTGGAGCTTCTCTTTTCTTGGTTCCTGACTGCATACCTCTGTAACTATATTTCAATTAACATGAAACTGAACTTTTCAAGGAAAACACATGGATATTAGAAATGGAGGAAATGGATCTGAAGCATAGAGTTTTTACTCTCTGGCTCTTAGAAAACATTGCCCTAGAAGTGGCTCAAATTATTTTTTTATTTGCTATATTTCCTCAAAGTGGCATTCATGTCTTTGCTTCTGGAAATATTTCCTAAACACTCTTGTGAAATATCTTGAACATGAATGTTGAAGTCCTCAATTTAGGAAAGCAATGCTGGTAAACATCGACTCACCCTTACAATCTTAGTTTTGCACCAGGAATTTAGGGTTTATTACAAACCAGAGATTGGAGAGTAGGGGCTGTTCTAGAGAGAGTGGTACATAGTAGCTGTTTCATGTGCCTGATATGCTTACAGAATGCAAAAGATAAGAAAGATGATAATTGGCACTAAAGGGTTATGTGTATATTAGGAAATCTGTGCTTAAGAGCTCTTCACCTTGCTTTCACATTTGACAAATATAGTAGAAGACATCTGTTTCTCAAATTTTAAAATAGGGCAGTTTAAGACATTCAAGTAGGAGAAAATTGGATGCATATAAAATAGAGGTTTGACAAATCCTTACATTTTCTTTCCATTTTGGAATAAACATACTGCATTTCTGCAGTAATGAGTGAAATATTTTTCCTGCTTTTTTTTTTTCCTTCCCAATATATTTTTACTGAAATAATTTACTGCTCTTGGAAGCATTTCATTGAATCAAAAGCAAATGATAGCATGCAGGTGTTTGCCTGCAGATATTTTGTACCAAGTAAAATACTTAAGGCTTTTTGTTGATAGTCACAATTGGGAGCAATGCCAAAAATTAACATGGCAAATCAAATATATTCATTTTTATTGCATTCTGAAGCACTGATGTGACACAGTAGCAACATTTGAAAACAATTTACAGTAGTAAAGATACCATTTCATGGTAATTGCTTCTATAATTTTTCTTTTCCTAGGTTACTATTTTTAAAATGATTAACTATATTTGACTTGGTTATTCTTTAAATAAGATTTGCTTTGCTTGCTTCATGAGGCCATTTTAAACTAATCCTATTAATAAAAACAAACCTCTAATTGCTGATCAGTAAGGATATAAACTTTCATTACACAGCAAGACCACACATTTTCATTATTTATGTTAAAAAGTGCTGTCAGCATGTGTTAACTTGCTTTCAACCTAAATTTAAGTTCTTTGTACTTTCCCTTTGTGAATTAAAAATGGCACTGTGTCTGTTTGAAAATATACTCGTGTCCTGTAGGGGTTATATTAAAAAGACACATTCAGATATGATGATATTCATTAACATTCAAGCTATGATTGCAGGCTAAGGTAAATGATATTCAAACACATTGCTTCTCAGGTAAGTTACCCTAAATAAGGAGCCAGCTATACCAGCCTTGTTGGAAAATTATTTCTATATTAGTTTACATATTTAGCAACAATCATCAGATGCAGCAAACATATACACCGTTCAATTCACTTAACAAAAGTATAGCTTAAGAGAAAAGCCGAATTGGAAGGGACCTTGCAAAATCTTCTAGTCCAATTCCTTTGCTCTATCAGGAGACCATATATCATTTTATATGTTATGTCTGGAAGGATGGGTCCAAGAACTGAGACGAGACTCAGATAGCAACAACAGCTCTTTATTAGTGACTTCCGATCTGAGCGAAATATCCTAGCCACAGCAGCCCCTTTTATAGAGCTGGCTGCGGCTAAGCGTCCAATGACATTGATTTGAGCTTGCCGCGCTTGGTTTGCCCAATCGCGGCAGCCCGTTAACTAGCCAATTGGATCAGTCTGGAGCGACCAATCACGACCCGCTGTTAGCAGACCAATCCAAATGCAGGCTTTCAAGCCTGCTAGTCCGGAACATTATACATAGGGGTGACATGACATTCCTATCATGTCACCCCTAGTCCTCGTGTTTACTAGACTTTACATACCCAATTCCTACACTCGTTCTTTATATGTTTTAGTTTCCAGCTCCCTAATCATCTTTGTTGATCTTCTCTGTACTCTTTCCAGAGCTTGATGCTTATTTACTAACATCAGCTAACATCAAATAGTTAACTAGCAATAATGGGCTAAAAGGCAAGACAAGTACAAAGATAAAGAGCGACATGAAAGGTACACATTTTCATTATGTATATCAAAAGTCACAACATTTCCTGACCATTGGACCCTGTATATAATTTGCAGGGCAAGTCCCATAGAGAGTGGCCTTTGGTACTTCCAACTTTAACCCTTTTATGTATATAACAGAAACAGAATAGAAATGAAAAGCCACATGATTCTTCCTCTAATTTACAACAGAAATGAATAATCTGGTGGACAGATATATGACATAACCATATACCATTATGTCCTGCAAGTCTGTAGAAGACTGATAATGACATTTCTGGCTTTGAATACAAGGATTGAATTATGAAACTGAGAAATATACTTTACCAGAATCCAAAGCCTTACAAAAGGATCTCTTGAAGATCAATAAAAGTTAAATAGAAGCTTCCAAATATTTTTCCAATCAATATGTGAATTAAGAACATTATATTTATATTACACTTATCATACAATAACTTTTTCAAATTGGGAGAAATCTCCCAGGGCCAGTTCTGAACAATTCAAAGCAGTGTGCTTCCTTGATTTTTTTAAATAATAGTCTGTCCCAGTATTAAAAAAGAGAATCTGTTCTTGTACTTCAGCATGTTCATACAGAAGTTATAAAAAGGAACACTGTGGACCCAAGTACCTCTTTACCAGCAATTAGCACCTAAATCAGTATAGATTAACTGCAAGTTTAATATCAGACCAGAGGTGGTATTCAGCAGGTTCTGACCAGTTCTGGAGAACCGGTAGTGGAAATTTTGAGTAGTTCGGAGAACTGGCAAATACCACCTCTGACTGGCCCCACCCTCATCTATTCTCTGCCTCCCAAATCCCAGCTGTTTGGCTGGGTCTTCTTTTGTTGCCCTGCACAGGAGAATGGAGCTGGAAAGCAGGTTAGTGGGGTAGGGAGGGAATGGAATTTTGCAGTAACCTTCCCCCAGGAGTGGGGAGGGAATGGATATTTTACAGTATCCTTCCCTTGGAGTGGGGTGGGAATGGAGATTTTATAGTATCCTTCCCCTGCCATGCCCACCAAGACACGCCCACAGAACCGGTAGTAAAATTTTTTGAATCCCACCACTGTATCAGACCAACAATCAAGTAAACGATAACCCAATCAAGAAACTGCCAAAGAGCCAACAGTAAAAAGCCAAACCAAAGAATCTCTAAGATCACCATCACCAACACTGACAGAGCAAGACACAAGAATATAAACTGACAGCAAACTGCACTCCTTACTAGCACTGATGATGTTACCTAGTTTGAATAATGAGATACCTGCAATATAACAAGCAAGCTCAAAGGGTACTAAGGATCCCTCATTTCAACCTCAAACTACAAGTATTCTCCTTTATTGGTACTGCAACCAATGTCATAAATACATGCCAGCAGTAACCAAATGCCCAAATGTTGATTGTATAACCATGAGAATGCTGCAATGGTTTTATGAAAACCACTCATAAGATACTTTTTTCAGTGCTGCTGTAACTTTGAACGATCACTAAAGGAATGGCTGTAAGTCAAGGACTATCTGTATATACTTAATCCTAGTTTATTCACTTTATAATACAGATAGATCATATGCATATATCCCTAAAACAGACTGAAATTTAATAAAGTATAGTATTAGTTACTGTTGCTTTCTGTTGGATCCTTTTCATCAAATAGTGATGCTTTCTGTTGGATCCTTTTCATCAAATTGGAACAGGGTGAGGTTATTCAAATGAGATTCTTCCATAAATTGAGTCATAGGCTCTTCAGTAAGAAGAATTCAACATTGGTGCCCATATTATTAGGCTGCAACATTCCCTTAAACCTCATTGATGCCTTATATCAGCAATCTGTAATTTGGCACTTTCTAGATGTGTTGGAGCTTTATCTCCTAAATTTCTCTAGCCAACTTTCTGCAAATTCTAGAAGCTGCATTTCCAACACATCTAAACTTCTAAAGGAATGAGATTTGGTAACAGTGCTTGCACACTGAAGTCAAAGAGCAATCTCTCTTCTCCTAACTTATAACATCAGAAAACATTATCAATTATGCAACAAAAGCACAAGTTTCATCAGGCCAGGGGCCCAACAAATGCAGCATCCATTTCCCATGCTGGCCAAACTCTTGTATACTGGAATCCATAAGCAGAACATAAAAGACATGGCTTATTCTAATGTTGTTCCCCAGAAGCTGTTAATTTCATTTATAAAATAATGTCCCACACAAACTTAGCTTAACCATGAAAGGAAGCAGAATAAAAATTTAATGTAAAGTCAAATCCTGAATTTTTGCATGATGAAATCTCATGCCTGTATAAGCTAGCTTTCAGACTGACACATTTTGATTACTGAATAAGGTATTTGAGCTGACAGCATTTTGCTGCCTAATTCTAATTCTTGATATAAAAATAATTAACTGAGCTTCTTTCTCTTGCACAATAACTGTTGACATCCTTAAGGCACTTAAAACAAGGTTTACACAAGGGTGGGTGACTTTAAAATTTAAGCTGATTATTCAGAATTAATAATGAAGGACTAGCTTCTGATGGAAGCTAATCTGATTGTGTAAGGCTAAATCAATTTTAAACTTAGCCCAGAGATATAAATATGTAAATTTAGTAGATATTCAAACTGCTACCCATTTTTTTAAAAAAGAATACATGTATTGCCAATCCTATTTTTAATAATTCTTAAAAACTTTCTGAATCATTCATGATTGTAATAAAGCAACTTTTATTTGTAAAAGCTCATTCAAGATAATAAATTAGCAATCAAGTATGGAAAATATCTATGCTTCTTTAAATGTGTGTGTGTGTAAGTGTACACGCGTCTGAAATTTTAAAAAACTAAGATTTCAGACTAAAAAGTGACAGCATCATAAACTTGATTAGTCTTGTCTTAAGAGTTGAGAAGTTAAAATGTTGCTTTCCAATTGCAAAATACAATTGGAAACAAAGGAAAAATTAATATATCTAAAAAAAGTAGTTATGCTGTATACCTTTCCTTGAGAAATTCAAAGCAGATCTTCCCTTCCCATCTCCTTTGAGCCTTGTGAAAATCCTGTTACTAGCCCAATGGCTCCCAGCCAGTGATGGGCTGCAACCGGTTTAACAACCAGTCTGGTGAGCACATGCACAGCATTCAAAAAACGCCCATTTTAAGCTTAGAAACTTACATTCTGTGTCAGTTCTGGTGAGTAAAACAGCTGAGGCGTGCCAATCCACTGTGCCATGTAAATCAACTGAGCTAAAAAACAGGGAAACATAGAACAGGAAAAGGCAGGGTCTGGTGGGTGGGGCCAACTGCTCACTGGAACTACCGGTTCGCTAGAACTGGTCTGAACTGGTAGCAGAACACCACTGCTCCCAGCTTTTATGATTGAATGTCAACTTGAACATTTTTGTCTATGATCAGAATCTTACATCTGGCCACTATCCCATGCTGTCTGACAGTCTATATCTAGAAGAAAAAGTTAATATAGACTGAAACCACACTGTTTCTGTTTTCCTTATACAAGTAACAACCCTACATCTACAGCAGGGGTGTCAAAGTGACGTCATCATGGCGGTGCCACGTGACATATTGGGACTTTCCCCCCTTTACTAAACATGCTGGTGCCAGCATGTGATGTATCCGACCTGCGGGTTGTGAGTTTGACATCCCTGATCTACAGTATATTGCAACTTGGTTGAAAATTGAGACCTTTAAGAACATGAGTGGCTATATTCATTTAGAATAAAATGAATACTAAATGGTTGGTTTGGCCCACTTTAAAATGGCTTAATTGGCCTGCTTAAAAATTTATATCTGCAGGATTGTAAACTAAATCTCTGTCCTTGGAGGCACATATACTTCATTGTTTTAACTTTATTTAAAAGGGTTTTTTATATCAAAGGAAGATGCTGGCTAGTATTAGTGGTGTAGGAGGCAAGATTAGAAGACTAAAATTTGAGAAGTGTGTGTAAGCAAACTCTCAAAATAAATACAGATGTACATTTTTCAGCATGGTTTCCTCAAGAGTCAGCTTCAAGCAACCAACTACTAAAATACATGTAGACATAATTAGAAACTTATTACATGATTCCTTTGTTGTCATGGCAAGGGTTTAGAACTGTTTGGATAGAATTACAATTTTGACCCTTATTGCCAACATAAATTTACATTCTGAATAAATCCTTATTTGAAAATGCAGGCATTCATTTAGGTATTTGTAAACTAAGGGTTATTAAAATTTTAGACCAGCTTATTGCCAATAAAAATGTTAAACTAGTTGAAGAATTTGGATTTTTGCAAATTGGAAATATGTATTTCAGTTTTACGCTTTGATTGTGGATATAAATATATAAATGAAGAAATAAATGCTATCATTGAAATGGATCTTCAAACATCTGAGTCTATTCTTTGAGATAAATATTTAAAGAATATTATTAACTATGAAGTTGGTTATTTCATGTACTTTGGAATTATGTTAGAATACCCTTTTTAACAAATCAAAGTCAATCAAAGTCGTAATATAAATGTTCTTATCACCTTAAATTGAGATTAATTAATTGATTGATTAATTGGACATTTCAGGGAATGTTTAGAAAGCTTATTTGGCAAATGATCCGTCACCTATAATTGAGGTTTTGGCAGGCCTGGAGGGAGGAGTTCCTTCTTACAGTTGTGTCTACTAGGATTTTGAGCTTGGTGGTAGCTGCAAGGCAGGTGGATGAGAGTGCAGAAGATGATAGTTGTTATTCATGAAATCTTGATGAGTTTTGGCATCTCATTATACTGTGAACTTAATGTGAGAACCTTTGACTGAATTTGGGCTCTAGAGAACATTTTTTATTTTTTGCTGCTGTACTGACCTCCCTGCTCCATGGAACTGTCTGAACTGTTTTTTTTCAGTGGTTGATTTCTTAGTATTGATAGCCATTGAGACTTTAATATGCCCCCAAGTACTATGGAGTTTAAGAAAACCCAGGATTTTATGGTTGCCATGACCACCATCAGCCAAATCACTGAGTCCAACTGTAGATGGCAGACAAAATGGCATTCAGGGACAGGAATATTTGTCAAGACAACCATCAGTTAAAGAAGCCTGAGTCTAGGGCAGGAATGTATGTAAAGTTTTCCAGAACCTTCCTAGTTCATAAGTGAGAACGTGGGGAGACAAATTTAGTATATAACGTGTTTACAGATTGTTACTATAACCTTACATTGATAGTTTTGGCCTACATGACTTGGTTTCTTAGTCTGGTCTATTTAAAACAGGGGTGTCAAATTCAAGGCCTGGGCGCCAGACCCCACCCATGGGGTGCTTAGATTTGGTCCATGGGCTGCTCTGGAAATAGTGAAGGACCAGCCCATGGTACTTCTGCCAATGAAAATGGAGCTCACAAGGGCATGTGTGGCCCTCCTGAGGTCCAAGTTCACCTGCACAGGGTTGCAGGAGGCCATCCCAACTGAAAACAGCTCACGAGGGGTGCACATACTCCCCCAGCTCTATTTTCACTGGCACAGGTTGCAGGAGACCATGTCAGCTCACGAGGGTCATGCATGCCCCCTAAGCTCCATTTTCATTGGCAAAGGGTTGCAGGAGGTCATCACAATTGAAAATGGAGCTCAGAAGCCTGTTTTCACTGGTAGAGTGCTTGGGCCACCACAGGCGCCCCCTGACACAAGTGACATCATGCTGGCCATGCCCACTGGCCATGCCCCTTGGCCCCCCAAGGTCAAACACAACCCTGATGTGGCTCTTAATGAAATAAAGTTTGACACCCCTGATTTAGAAAGGCTCATACCAATGCAAACCATGGATCACACATTAAAACTTTCATCTTGTAGCACTTGTAATGTGATTTGGTAGTGGACGATATTACCATTCAGTTGTTTGCCATGATTTGATTACTCTGATTTTGATTGCTTTTTGGCTTGTTGGAGCCCTCCCCCACCCTGCCCCCCAGGAGTAAGATGTATTAGTCTTCAGCTTTCTCTGAAACCCATCAGGGCTCATTACCATCTTCCCCAGGTGGTAATGAATCCTGATGGGTTTCAGAGAAAGCTGGGTTTTTTGTGTGTGTGTCTGAGGATCTGGTGAGCAGTTTGACTCAGTCGTTGGCATAATCTAGATTGGATGAGACCAGTGATGAAGTCCTTGTATTGGACTGCTTTTATGTGGCCGCTTGCTGTGCACTAATCCCAAAGCACTCCTTGATTCTCTGAATCATTCTGGGGGATGAAATAGGTACTACTGCTTGTCTGTTTTCCTGCCAAATACTATACAAAAGTCATAACTGGAAGAGTAAAGCATAATACCTCCTTTTTTCTTCCTACAATTCCCTAATAAGAATAGTTAAATCCTTGAGGTCTACTTAATTGAAAAAGATTAAATTAACATGCATGCTATTCTATATGAAATCCAGATAGCTTGCTGTATTATTCTGCTACTTTCCATTCCTAAAGCAATTCACTATAATTTTGTGTCAAATATATAGTTATATGTCATGTCCACAAATTGCCAATTCTCTTCAACAATATTTATTTCAAATGGATTGCAATATTTGGAGGCACTGAAAATAAATATTGAAACCATCTACTTTGCTTACTACAGTCATTCTTCTCTTGCTAAACCCAATAATGATTTTATTTAATGAAAAGATACAATGAACTCTGAGTGTGAGCATTGGTGAACAATTTCCAGGTAATTAAACATTTTAAAATATTTTGAGACAGCTGAGACTTGCCAGACTAAACAATATGCTTGGTGGCTCTTCCGCAATGTTTCTTTTTTTCTCTTCCTGATAATATATTTTCCCATACTCATCCTGTAGTTTGCTAATCTGTCTCTTTTCTTTTTGTTTTCTCAATTTGTGTGCTAGTCACCTCCCCGGTTTATTTGCTTGCTCGAAAAGCTCTGCTTTGTTTGTTTTAACTGTTGTGCCAATTCTTCTTTTTCTAGCAACTGTAATTTGTGTTTGACTTGGTTCATTTATTGTTTGAGATTTTTCAATTGCGGATCTTTCTGTAGCATTATTTCTAGTCGTTTATACTCCTCCTCCAGTTTTTTCTGTTGATATTTTTTATCTTACTTTTCTTTGCCATATATGCTATAACCTCCCGTCTCATATACGCTTTAGCCGTATCCCAGAGATTCTGTACTGATGTGTCTTATTTTCTATTTTCACTAAGGAAGAGGCCCAATTCCTTTTCCATTCTTGATCTAAATTCCTTCTCTTTTAAAATTACACGCTGCATTGTTCATCTTGCCATTTTCTTGTGTCCTCTCCAGCTATATTTAATGGGGTTGTGATCAACCCAAAGACTCAGTTCAATATCAACTTCTTTAGTGTCTGTATTGATTCGTCTTGACATCCACACCATGTTGATTCTTGAGTATAATTCATGTCTATTCAAATAATAAGTAAATTGTCATACCTCCCGGCTCCTTTCTCTCCATACGTCTTGTAGGTCTAAATCTTTAACCATATCAAAGAATGTTCTAGGTAATGTTCTTCTATTTCCTCTCTTAATTTCATTACTTTGATAGTCTAGTTCTTTATCTACTATGGCATTGAAATCTCCAATTAAACATATTTCTTCATAGTCTATATCACAAATTATGTTATGTAGATTTTTATAAAACCGTTCGTGACTTCCATTTGGGGCATAAAGCTATAATTATTTTCTTCTCATTCATTTCCACCTCTATAATTAGAATTCTTCCTTTGTTATCTTTGAAAATTTGTTTGGCTGAAAATCTTTAAAAAAAACAACAACAAACCAAAGTTTTTATTTTTTACAACAAACATACGAACAAAACATAAAAACATAAAACCCTCTTTCAATTATATACACACAGTGTGTCAGTTGGTTACAATCTTTTGTGCTATCCTTTTTTTACCATTACTCACAACTTATATAAATTCTGACCTTATCGATCTAGCTTGTGCTTATATAATATCAATTATTAAACATTCATTTGACTATTTTTCCATCATTTTATACGAGATATTCTAATTTTCATTATGATTTAATATTATACATTCATCCAATGGTTATATATTTTATATTCTATTCTATATCAATCTATTAACTTTTATTGTAAGGCTTAGTAGTCTATTTCTTTACCATGTCTTTTTATCTAACCATTGATAAAATAAATCCCATATCATATAAAATTGTTTATCCTCTTGTTCTCTAATTTCAAATGTCAATTTACTCATTTCAGCATAGTCCATGATTTTCTTAATTTCCTCCTGCATAGGTATTTTTTCATTTTTCCAGTTCTTAGCAAATACAATTCTAGCTGCTGTTAAAACATTTACAATCAAATATTTCAATTCTTTACAATATATTTCTGGTATAATTTCCAATAAAAATATATCAGGTTTAAAGTCTATGTGTTGTTTTGTCATTTTTTCCAATCATGTGTGGATTATAGTCCAATATCTTTTTGCATCCGAGCATGTCCACCACATGTGGCAATATGAACCAGGTATCTGATGACATTTCCAACATTTATCCGATTTATCCTTGAACATCCTGGCAATTCTCGTCGGAGGTAAGTGCCACCTCTAAAACATCGTATATAAATTTTCTTTATACGCAGTTGACATTGTCATTTTATAATTTTGAGACCACAATTTTTGCCATTTATCTAAGTCAATCCCATATCTGAAATTCTTCCCCCATGCAATCATTGTTTCTTTTACTTGTTCTTCCTCTAATTTGAACTCTAGCAAATGTCCATAAAGTTTTTTGATTACTTTTTCATCAGTACCTGTCAAAATTTTATCTAAATCAGTCAACTTGTCTTAACATCTTTATCAAATCTAGATTATATTTGCCAATATGAAAACCAATTCATTTTTACACCTTGTCTTTCCAACGCTTGCATAGATTTAAGTTCACCCTTTTCATTCAATATCTCACCATATCTAACAGTTTGTTCCTTTTTATATATTATTGGATAGGAAAAAGCTTCAATAGTAGATAACCATAGTGGAATTTTTAAATAATATTGCTTTTTTATCTTCTCCCAGTTTAGAAACAATGCTTCTCGAATATAATGTCTTCTAAAATACCCCTGTGTTTTAGTTCCCTTATACCAGAGGAAGGCATGCCACCCTAACAGCAAGTCATGTCCTTCTAAATTCAAAAGTCTAGTATTCCTTAATGTTATCTACTCCTTTACCCACATCAGACTTGTTGCTTGGTAGTAAAATTCCCAATTGGGCAAAGCAAATCCTCCTCTTATTCTTGCATTTTGTAACAATTTAAGTTTTATTCTCGCTTTCTTCCCCGCCAAATGTATTTTAGCACTATTTTGTTTAAAACTTCAAAAAATTCTTTCCCTAATCTGATTGGAATTGTCTGGAATAAGTATAAGATTCTGGGCAATACATTCATCTTAACTGTAGATATTCTCCCAATCAGTGATAATTGTAAATTTCCCCGTTTTATCAAATCTGTGGCAATCTGTTGTTTAAGTTTGAGATAATTGTCCTCCTTAAGTGTGCTACATCTTGGTGTTATATGTATCCCTAAATATTTTACCTTGTTTGTGACCTGGATCCCCAAAACTTCCTCCAATTCGTTCTTTTGTCTTACTAACATGTTCTTTGCTCAAATCTTTGTTTTATCTTTATTTATTTTCAAACCTGCTACTTTCCCATACTCTTCTATCTTTTCTATCAGTTTAGGTGTAGACTCCAATGGATCCTCTAATATAAATACCAGGTCATCTGCAAAAGCTTGTAATTTATACTCTTTTTTTAAAATTTTCATTCCTTTTATTTCTTTTTCTTCTCTGATGTTCCTCTTCAGCACTTCCAGTGTTAACACAAACAATAGAGGCGACAGTGGACAGCCTTGTCTGGTCCCTTTTCTTATATCTATAAAGTCTGTTAACTCTCCATTTATCATAACCTTTGCAGTTTGTTTATGATATATCATTTTGATGGCTTGAGTAAATTTTTTACCAAAGCCCATTTGGTCTAATTGTAACAGCATAAAACGTCAATTCACATTATCAAAGGCTTTTTGTGCATCTATAAACATCAGAGCCATTTGTTTTTCAGGATGTGCCTCATAGTATTCCAGTGTATCTAAAATTATTCTCATATTATCTTTAATCTGTCTCTTCAGCAGAAATTCATTTTGATCAGGATGAATAAAATTGTTTAAATATCTTTTCAGTCTTTCTGCCAGAATTGAAGCAAAAATTTTATAATCTGAATTTAATAGTGATATAGGTCTGTAATTTTTAACTTGCTGTGGGTCTGTGTCCTCCTTCGGTACAAGTGTTACCTTTTCTTCTTCTATATTTTGAAATCTAAGATAGAATTCTGATCTATCAATTTCCCATCCCAATGATTACAGAGATCTGCCCTTACCTCTTTCCACTTCACTCAATCGGGTATCCATATCTCCAATCTTCTTATCTCTTTGTACATCTTGTTCTTCAATTTTCTTAATTCTGTCCTTATATTGCATCATCATCTGTTGAATATTTTCTATTTTTTCATCCATCTTTTCCATTCTTTGCTTGATATTCTCCACTGTCTTTTCAATATTATTGGTTTTTACTTGTATCTTTTGAATTCCTTGCATAATCATCTGCAGTGTCACTTCTTTCTCCTTCTCTTGTTGTAACATCAACTGTATTGATCGTTGTCCTCCAGATGGTGAGGAAGAAGAAGTCGGGACTGAAGAAGCTGAGGCTGGTATTTTTCTGCTCATCTTGAAGTACAATAGAAAAATTGAATAGAAAAAGCAAGAGCAGCCATATATTATGACCCCTCTTTCTTTTGTTGGTCTCGAGAAGCAAACAATTTACCTAACTTCGGTTGTTCTAACAAATATTTTTGACTTTCTTTAATATGAACTTCTTGTAAAACTACTATGTCCAAATTTTGTTTTTTTCAATTTATTATATATTTTCCATCTTTTTACTGGAGAGTTTAATCCATTAATGTTGGTTGACCAGACTGTACAATCTACTCCCATATTGTCAGATATGTGTATCTGTCATTTCTTCAGTGGAAGAAGAAAAGGGGGGGGAGGCTGATAAAGAAATCCTTTCTTGATGTAACCTGAATATATTTAATCTTATATCGAATTTGTATAACCCACACATGATACGACGGAGGGAGAAAAGCCAGATGGCCAGAACTATCACCTCTGAGAGGCACAACTAGGAGATGAGAAGGTTATAAAAATTCCACAGTGAGATTGTACTTTGGGAATCTCTTGAACAGTTCATTCTAACAAGAGGGGTGGGGAGGAATTAACATAATGGCTTTTGTTTCACTAAATACACCTCGAGATAAGGGGAGGGGTTCTAAACTCCCTTATGTATCCCTGTATGTCTGAGAGACCTCAGACGCTGCTTTGAACTCCTACAGGAATCGTCTCATCTCAATAAAGAATTCCTTTGTGATACATTTGGATACGTTTTCAGAAGTTCATTCTAGTTGAGTGAATGGGAAAAGTTCTGTAGCCTGACACATATCTTTACTTATTCCTTGGTCTTGTGCTTCTAATCAGTCTAAGTTCTTTTGTTTCTTCATATCTTCTTTCATAATTACCACACCTTTCCTAAACCGACTCTAAATATTTTAACCCCACAAAAGAAACTTTTTTTTTAAAGTAGTAAATATGGACCCAGAAACAACACAGACTGTGGAAAAGATTCAGAGAAACATGGATTATAAATGTAGAGTAGACCTTATACACCTTCCTGAAGCCCAACCCTGTGGTTTAAAAAAAAAATAGCAGAGACCTCTCTGGGTGGGTAAGAGGCAAATGGGTCTTTTTTAAGGGGCTTGAAGAAGAGTGGGAAATGGACTTATTACATTTAATTGGGGAACAATTTCATCTGGGGTTTTTTGGGGGAAGAAAGATTGACTGTTGAGTTTGGACTTATTGTCAATCATTCAGTAATTGATAAGAGATGGTATTAGGAAACAAATGTGGATATTTGATCTCAATTAAGGTTAATATTTGGGATTGAAGATGTATATTTTCTATGAGTTGATTACAATCACATTTTGTTAACAGGGGGTTTTGGAATTTCAATCTTGTTTTTTATTACTTCTTATTACTTTTATACTTCTACATAATGTTTATTATAATTGTTTTTCCTGTTAACTATTTTGTTAATACAGTAAGTAGATGAGAGGCTAACAATCTGTAAACATTTAATAATTTAAAATTATTTTGGCCTATTTCCCAAGGGGTGGGAAATTAACACTGTTGTACTATATGAATCAGCAGTCAACTAGGGAGGATGTTATGTGTATATTTGTTAGTCCTTTTTCCTTTTTTTAAGACACTTTTTCTTTTTAATGTCTTTGTTATGTTTTTTATTTTTTGTCCTTTTTTCCTTTTAAATGTTTTGGAATTTTGTATTTTAACTTTCTTTGAATAAACTATTATACACAAATACAAAAAGAAAGAATAGGCATGCCAATACAAATGATCCTTTTTAACAACTGCCCTGTTTAGTGACTGTTTGAACTTATGACAGTGCTGAAAAAGTAGGTTTATGTCTGTTTCTCAAACTGTTGCTCATATCTGTTGCAGTGTACCTGCAATCATGTGAATTTGATTCAGGTTCTTGTCAACCAGCACGGACTTATGAGAGTAGTAGGATCTCTCAGTCATATGATCAACATTTGTGACCTTCACAGCTGGCTTCTAACAAGCAAAGTCAATGGACAAGCCAGAAGTAAGTCTCAAGTTGTGGTCACATGACATCCTGTTTAACAATGACAGTTGATTCACTTAATGACTGCAGTGAAACTGATGTTGTATGTTGGGTGTGATCAGTAGATGTTTCTATACAAACATATTCAGCTTAAGGAATCATGGGCCAACATAAAGTTTTTATATATTTCATGTATCTTTGGATGTGTGGTATCCAGTGCCCATTAGCCCATAAACTCTGAGCTGCTTCAGATTATAAGAGGACAATATAGTAACAGTTAGCCATGATAACTATCCCTCTTAATAATCTAAAGAAAATACCACTATTATACTCTTCTGGATCTCTCTTGGTTTTGTTCTGGCTGGTGCTGTCACTGTTACTGCTGTGGTTGTTCTTGAGCACCCTTAAGTCTACTTTCCACATACTTCAGTCTAGGTCAGTAGATATTATTCCCCATAGACTTTCATGTCTTCACTGGTGGCTTGCTTGTTCCTCTCCTACTTTCCTACTTTCTTCTGAAACAACAGGAAACACCTGTTCACTTGTTCACATACCTGGACTCTCACCTAATTACTATTGTTGATTGTCTTTTAACACATTTATGGCTTTCTGTCAATGCTCCACATTTAAATTATAGATAAATAATGTAAAACCAGATGTTGGGTGAAAAGAGTCAAATCTGATCCTCACTTTGCTGTCTAGTTCATGCTGCATTGATAATTATTGTTCACATTGAACTTCACTGTTTAATTTTGAATAGTTTTATGACTAACCTATGACTAACCTAATGAATACCAATGACTAATATACTGTGGAGCTGTAGCAGACTTGTAATAGATTGCTGAATATTTTAGGAAAAATGGAAAAAAAGTATTAAAAAGAACTAACTAAAGAGTCAGAAGCCAAAGTTACTAAGGAAAAAATTCTGATTTGATGCAAACTGCAATGCGTGTTGATACCATGTGATATTTCATTCTAGTGTGGCTCTATTTACTGCTTTAATGTTGGAAAACAGGTACTATATAGTATGTGCACTGGTTCAATAAATAATTGGTCCTACACATTTAAGCATGCCGCAAAAGATTCAATGAAGACTAGTTTCAACCAGACAAAGGAACAATAACATATCTCCTAGCTAATAAAGGAGAGAGAGGTTAACAACTGAATGGGCTTGTTAAAGCAACAGGTTTAAGAGACTGTACTTACTTAAAATGGGTTCAAACGCTGTAGTAATGCAATCAATTGAATATTACCTTTTGTCATCAGAAATCTCTGATTGCAATGTTATCTCTATCTGCCATATGCCTATGAAAACTGAAAGTAGCTCAAAAGATAGAAAGTTACTTAGAAGCTTTGGAAAGCAAATTTCCCAGAAAAAAAGCTAAAAGGGATGAATTCATAGCAAGATTCATCAGTTTTCTGACCCTATGTTTTCAAAGTGATCAGGAAAATAACTGGCTCCATGTTTATAGAATGCTAAAGCACAGTCAGAATAAATAAATACTATTGCCCAATTGTTGCAAAAAGATAGTGTAGGGCATTGTTTGTGCCTATACTGTGTTCCAAAGTTCAACAAAAATTAAAAATAATTATTGGAAGAAGAAATAGCATGTTTCCAATGTTTGGGTTTCCCTGAATCACATATAACTCTCCATTTATTTATTTATATCAATAGTGAGTAGAGTAGGTTTAAATTTATTCTTAAATAAAAGGTACTTTTATTTAATCAAGTAGTTGGCTCTTTTTTTCCCTTCAACTTTCTATACTTTTTTTCTGAATTCTAAAATCAATTTTTCAGAAAATGGAAGACTATCATGCTAGCCCTGAACTTGTTTTTAGATAAAAATCTCACACAAATTGAGTTTATTTAAGACCAAGTTTAAATAATATATGGGCTAGTTTAGAGCCCATATATTTTATTTTTACTTAATAAAAGTGCACTGCCTTCTCAATAAAATAACTTTCTCACATCTATTATTTATACTTTATATAAACTTTTCATGATTCTTATATTTTCAAAAAGACCACTTTATGTATGCAGAGCAATATGCATTACAAAGAGTTCAATGTTGCAAGGGCCTTTTCTGAAACATTCAGTACAGCAACCAATTCATCTTATGATTAAAAAGGTTAAAACATGAGTTTGGGAGAAAAAAGAAACGCAATCATACCTCTGCATGGTGCCCTAAATTGTGAGCTATTGAGTAGAATCAATTATTGAGAATGCTAATTTTATAGCTAAGGTTGTACTACCGGTGTTCCAGTTTAAATGAAAAATAAGATTATCGCTTCAACCAATAAAACTCAAAAGAGGAAGCTACAAGTCTTATGTAGGAGACATTTCAGTTTTCATGCTGATGCCTAAGCAGTAGAAATGGGACAATCTATTGGTACTTATCAAATTACTTAATTCCATTCTGTATTTCTGAAGATAAAATGAAGACAAAGCTCTAGGTTTTTCAGTCAATTAATTTACATATTAGGCTTGTTGCAATCAGCAAAGTTTGGATTTATTAAGTTATATACAGAAAGAATGTTCCCCAACATTCATTTGCTGGTTATAGTTCTTCTATTTCAGTCCTTTGATTTAAACAACAAATGCATAGTAATATTTGAATCACAGCATGTCTGTCAAAGGACGGACGGTTTCCTGAATATAATCTTCTGGTAAATTTCTGGAGCTACTCGCCTTTATGGCAAGGGATTTATTATGTGTCTTTTAATTGCAGAAAAACAGAATCACAAGTTGGAATGAACTGAATCAGCTACTTTAATTGTTTTCAAATATTTTATTTTCAAATAATTCTTTCAAACAGTTAACTAAGAAATAAGTTTGACGTTCTTTAGAATACTAACAAATTGGAGAGGATTTTGTGGCACATACACATTTTTCATGAATTACTAGCAAATGATACCAAGAAGATACCAATTAAACATTTTTATCCCTTAATTAAAAAACAATATTCTAGGTAGGGCATTATTGATAAAAGTAAGAGCTCTTCATATACTAACAAATAACTATTATGTATGTTGAACCAAAATACATGTGATCTGAGAATTTTGTTCTATTTGCGTTTTTACAAACTATTAGAGTGGTTTATAAAATACTCACTGTATTCAGTTTACTTCTTTAAATGTTCTGTTAATACGGTCCATGCCTGCATAATTGTTATGTTCCTCTGTTTGTACTCTAACATAAAAAGTCTCAGAATATGACATCTACAGAACTGATTGAAGGTCATCAGTGATGAGTAAATTACATGTTAGACAACTAGTCACGGATTAGGTTTTCTCACTGAAAACACCTTTGGAAAATTTAAAGGAATCCTGTTTTCCGAAAACCAATTTAAAGCCACTCAGCTCCTTAAATCAGCAAAGTTTACCTAAAAAGAACTAGGAGTTAAACTTTGAAAATGTTTAAATAAACAAATAGAAATAGTGGTTTGCCATACAGTTGGAAAGTTCTAGAGTCCTAAACTTAAATCTAACTCAAATGATGGCAAATATACATGGCCCAGAATATTTTTATTTATTTTATTTATTTGATTTATCAATTGCTTACAAGATAATAGGTTATAAGTATATACATAGTTATGAATACATGAAATGGGTACATATAAGGAAAAAAAAACACAATAGGACCCAGGACGGTAGGCACGTTGGTCCGCTTATGCATGCTATCTATCCCTTGCAGGGATTGCCCCTGTGACTATGTAGAATATATAGGAAGGAAGCCAACCACCAGATCGGAACAACACAAGTGAGCAGTCAGACAAGAAGACCCAAATTCATTTGTAGCTTCACATTGCAATGAACAAGGACATACATACAATTTCTTAGCTACTAAGATTTTGGCCATGCAGGTACAAAGATAGCCAGGAAATTATTGAAGCCTCAGTAACTTGTCAGGCCTCTTGTCAGTCAATAGGAGTGCTGATTTATCACCAGCTTATCAGGTACTTAGGAGCTGAGGGCTTGGCATCACAAGAAAACAACAGCTAATTGCCAGCCATCAATATACCAATCAACCAATAGGAAGGGCACTACAAAAATACAATTTACAGACTTCAAGGGTGGACTGCTGAGGGCTCGCAGCTAAGACTCTGTGGGGCTCGGAGAGAAACCTCAGAAAAACTAGAATAATAAACTGACACCCTTTTGAGGCTTTTTTCCTTTCTGGGTGTGTTCAGCGAAGAGCATTTCACACCTCGTAAAAGTGTCAAGTTAGATAAAGCGCTTGCAGAAGGAGAACCATTGAGAAAATCAGATAACATAGCCACTAGCCTCTGAGGGGATTAATTTCCAAATAATAAGAATCACCTAACTAACCAGAAACCCCATTAAGAATGCAAGATCCATCTCACAGTCCTGCTATTAAGCCTGATTTCACCCAGTCTTTTATTTAAGTATGAAATACATGAAATAATAAACAACTTTTTGGTATATTATCTTTTTTTAGGTAATTAGGGAAAAGAAGCGACATTGAGTTGGCCACACCCACCCAGTCACATGACCACCCAGCCACACCCACCCAGCCACATGTCCACCCAGCCATGTTCACCCAGCCACGCCCACCCAGCCAGTCATTAGGGCAGAGAGCCCCTTGCTAAAAAAATTTGAAGCCCACCCCTGGACTAAACCAAAACACATATTCCAGTAGAGAGAAGTTCCCTGAAGATGGGCTGCAGCATGAGTCTGAAAGCTCGGAAGAATAAGCCTCTGGTCCCGGTGACTGACCCAGATTGGATCTTAAATCTAACTTCCTTTAGCTCACAATAATTATATCCTACTCCATTACATATAATAGTTATACTTCCCCTAGTCCTAATCTCTTAAGTGCTTGAAAATTACCAGACTATTTCCTCCTGAATTAATTTTGTCTGGCTTAATATATTATTTCATTCTTTCTTTACATTAATTGTACTCCAGACTGCATTGACCCCTTTTAAAGATTTGAGTGCAGCTGTTAGAATATCTCCAAAAACTAATTCCCTAAGAAGAAATTATTTTATTCACAAGAGGTAATCATTTACATTTGTTTAATTGCTTTAAATTGAAAATACTTTCCAATTCTTGCTTTGGCCTCACAAAACTTCCACACTTTTTTTTAAAAAACAAATTTCATTAGACATACAAAAAAGAAAAAAACATTTAAAAACAACACTGAATGTGGTGCATATATCCTGACACACCTGATTGTCTTACATTATTAGTTAATAAGTATAAAGAATGATACAAATTTACATATATACATAAACTTTGGTCATTTTTGATAATCTTGTTCCTTCCTTTTTTTCAACCAGTGGTAAAACTTCTCCCAAATTTTATAATAATGAGATTCGGCCTTGTTTTTAAATTCTTGAGTTAGTTTGTCCATTTTGATGCACATCCAAATTTTCCTAATTATTTCCATACTTTTAAAATATAGATATGAATCCCCAAAAGGCTTTTTAAACAAGCGGCATCTTTTTAAAGATTTTTTTTCAACTGAGATGAAGTGGCATTATTTTCTTCCCACTATTCCAAGTGATCTTTATTGGGTTGCTGTCAACCCCACTGGATTAAACAGACCATGAAATTAACTCCATAGGAAGATTAAAACCATCCTGATCAAGATTGGCTGTAATAGCATATTTTTGTAATATGAGTGTGCTGTACTTCCCCCCTTTTTATCCTTGTGAAACAGGCAGGCTTTTGTCTGAACTATTCCCAAATGTTGTCATGTTTCCCAGGCCTTAAACAAAGCTTCAACCACCTCTGCCTAGGTGATGTGCTTGCATATTTCTATTGAGGTCATCCTTATTCTTTACAAGTGAGAATCACATCTTCCTTCTTAAACAAAATATATCTGTCTCACACGTCCGTGATAAGTCCATGATATTGCTCTCCTAAATTGGGCAAAGGTAAACTGAAAAAGAGGCAAACCATTTGCATTAAAAATTCTATCATTTGTTTTTCTTGCAGGTGTGAACCCAAAGATAACTGAAATGGTAGCAAATGGTTTTATATTATTAAGATAAGAGCCTAGTGTTAGTTGTAATTCACTGACTGCCTTAAGTTAATTTTACTTTAAGGTCGACAGGTTTGATTCCCGTGAGTGAATAAACTGTGCAGGGACAAGAAAGGAGCCTCTCCTGAATGCCTACCGGCATTCAGGTGTCCCGTATGTAAAGATAACACAGCCCGAAAAAATTTTTTTTCACAGAGACAGCCAGCCACTTTGATGATCCCTGGCTAACATGTGCCATATGCTAAATAAATAAATTCATTTATCAAAATTATTTTTAATTTTGCATACTCTAACAGAAAACAGTGGTTTCAAACAAAATTAGCCTAACCTTCTCCATGTAGTTTAAGCAGGACAAATAAAACTGGGTTTATATAATTAACTTTCCCATTTCATCTAGCAGCATTACCCTCAGGTGAGCTCAAATTGGTTTGTCCAAAATAGCATCAGGCACTTTATTAGGTTCAATGAAATACAGTATATCTGTGTTTGAATATATAATTTCTTCTTCTGCCCTATAGCAGGTTTGCAATGTATATATACAGGAGGTGAACTGTCAGGCTTTCCTGACCTGGTGCTTTTGAAGAGTATTAGAAGTGCAATTCTCAGAATTCACATTCAGCAGGGCACTGCTGGTATGGAGTACTTGGAGTTGCAGTTTTGTTAAATCTTAAGTAAAGTACCAGGTTGAGACACTTGCTGCAGAAACATATATTTCCATTTATTGAAAGTACTATTTAGACTTGGCTTTAAACTTTTGTTTTTTGCATTTGGAATAAGAAAATTGATTTAGCCTGTGGTGGTCATTCTTATAAGGGAAAACCAGAGCATAGCTTCTATTCGTTGACTTCCTCCATTGAAAAGACTATTTCTGATCCAATCTATTCAAAGACAAGAATGGAGACTTAAGGCTGTGAAATAATGCACTGACAATAAGTAGATAGCTTTATCTAGCACACTTGAATTTAAACTTATATTTATAGTACAATACAGGTAGTCCTCGACTCACAACCATAATGAACATGTCTATTATGGTCAGATGTCATGACTGCCATTAAGTGAAGCACCCATTTGATTGCCTCACCCCATACCTGCTTTTCTCCATGCAGTTTTTAAATGAATGTGTGGGTCATAAAGCAGAAAGCGGAGTGCTTCAGGGGCCACAGGGAGGCCCTGGGAGGCTACTGCAGGTTCTGCATTGGGTATCCCAAGGTATCCCCCAATACCTGAGGCACCCCTCAAGGAGGCACTCCCACCCTATTGGGCCCCACACCTTCCTCATCTTGTATCATCCATCATACACTTATCTTTTGAAGATCTCTGCAGAGCTCAGGTTAGGGAGGCAAAGCAAGCCACCATCTGGCTGCTTGGAAAATGGCTGCTGCTTCCTGGATTTTGCCCCATGACCAAGCAACAAAACAGTTTGCTTAACTTTTTTAACACAAGCACTGCAAGGTAACATTAAGAGAGGAGTGAGAAATGCAACTTTTAATTTTTAATTTTTTTAATTCACATGGAGGCCACTTTCATACAAAAAATAGTAATTCTACTCTTTTTCTGCTAAATCACTAATACAATAGCATTTAATACAAGTAGCTGGTATAATAAACCAAATTTATTTATCTAATATTTTTATTCTAAATATTTCAATGTTTCTATATTGTAGTATGTATTGGAATATCAGTCTTTTTCAGTGTGGTATCTTTCATATATTTAATCTTGGAAATAATTCTGAGTACAGTCCCAATCCATATAAATAGTATCAAGCCTGGGAAATGGGGAGCTCTTAGAGCAGGGGTGTCAAACTCTATTTCATTGAGGCCTGCATCAGGGTTGTGTTTGACCTTGGAGGGCCAGAGTGGACATGGCCAGCTCAACACCACTCATGTCAGGGGTGCCTGTGGAGGTCCAAGTACTCTGCCCACGAAAATGGACTCCTGAGCTCCATTTTCAGCTGCAGCAGCTTCCTGCGACCCTCTGTCAGCAAAAACAGAGCCCAGGAAGACCTCCTGCAGCCCTCTGCCAATGAAAACTGACCTCAGGAGGGCCACATATGGCCCTCGCGAGGTCTGTTTTCAATGGCAGAAGCACCACGGGCTGGTCTTTCGCTGTTTCCAGGGCAGCCCCATGGGCCAGATCTAAAGCACCCTGCAGGTTGGATCCGGCCTGTGGGCCTTGAGTATGACACCCCTGTCTTAGAGAAATCATGCAAAACCTTATGTTCTAGGGTTGCATGGAACCCCTGAACACTTTGTGTGATTTCTAATGATCTTAAAAATATGTTACTAGGATGTTATTTTAGTGATATAAAATATTACTATTAAATATATTTGGGGATTAATCATATTAACTATATTTAAATGGTAACTAAATATAAGTAAAATTAAATGTAGGTTCACATAAAATTCATTTTTATTATATTTATATTATATAATTATTATATATTTATAGCTTTACAGCCAGAAAACAGTTAGGTTCTCTACTGGACTCAGACATTACATTTTGTTGTTGTTTGCGACCCTTGGCCTGCTAACCCTATGAAGAAACTTAACCTGTCATTTGCCTTTGCAAGAAATGAAACACAAATTTGAAGTTGTGATGATCTAGTCTAGGAAATACTATACGGTTAACCTAGACTCCATGCATACATGGAAACATATGACTGGTTTCTTCCTAATTACTTGTATAAGGACATTTTCTATATTATTTATGTTATTTTGTATTTTTGTTATGGATGGCATCAGCAGGAGTAAAATCAATTTTGTTGTATATATGTACAATGACAATAAAGGTTATTATTATATAGACCTTGAATGCCACAACTCAGTATAGGAAGAATCCTTATGAACCTGTAGTTTGATTTACACTGCCTCAAGATAGAGGCAGTCTGCTCACTGAAGGATGAAGGAAAAGTGAAAACAAACTATTTGCTGTTCAGTTTAAAATATCTAATTATATACTTTCAATATTATGAGGAAATGGTCCCAGTTGTTTCCTTCTCTTGATCATTGGCTTGAAGTTTGAGAAAATAGAAGTTTGAAAAAAATAGAATTTTGAGAGCATGCACAGATATAAATTTATTAAAACTTTATGCAAACATTTCTCAATATTTCTGGAATTACTACCTATTGCATTTAGAATGTTGTCACAGCAAGTGCTGTATAATAGGCCTTGTTTTCTTTTGCAACAGCTGGAATCCTGATCTGCTGCTTATGGTCAAAATCTCTATTTTTGGTTGGAAACCCAAATCCTGCTGACAAACCTATTTATGATAGTAATGACTTTTGGATCACAGCACGGAGGGAAGAATGAGCTATACAAATTGCATCTTTTTTTAAGCTGACTCCTTGAGATACACTTTGCAAACGTAAGACAGTTGAACAAATTGCACATTTCATAAACTTTTATCAGAGTTGTTGACTTTTTTTAAAATAAAACCATGTTTTTATTACACTTAAATATCTCCTGTACTCCAAAGTGGATAATGGTACTGTACACATTAATTAACATTTAAAGGCAGAAGGATGCTTTGAAAGTTTATGCATTGAAACTAGATCTCGAGTTATTTCCCTCTTTTTTTTTACAAGGTGAAATTAAATTAAAAGCTTTCATGGAATCTGAAAACAGTTATTTGCTTTTCTTTCTTTATGGTTTTGTTTTTCCCAGTTAAGCAGTAAAATTGAGAAGCTTTCTTTGAGAGCAATCTACTGTCCTTTCCTTTCCTTTTTTTGCCACCATTGAATAATCCCTCTTCTCATATACAGTCTTCTCTAGTCAGTTCTCCATAAGTTCCCAGACTCCTTTAGTCAATATGGTTTTGGCAAATGTGGTTTCTACTCTTAAAGCAACTATTGAAGTACTAGTTTTTTCTTGATTGTCCATGAGGAACTTGTAAACTTACTGTCATGATTCTGCCATGGCCAGGGTTGAAGAGGCTTAGTTGTTGGTGAGCACAACAAAAAAGGTCTAACCATCCTTTCCTCCTATGCCACTTATTGCCAGCCATGCTTGAAGATGGAATAAGATATAAGGAGAGTGGCTGCTAAATGCTAAAGTATTATATAAGTAAAAGGATTCATATGGCAATAATTTTTTGTTCTGCTTGCGTAGCTGAAATGAAGACAATTGCTATAGCAATTATACAGAAATGTAAAGAATACAAGCAAGTAAAGCAGCATTAAAAACAATTTTATTTTTCACTGAGGAGATTAGTATGTTGTTTTCTTAACAATAACTTGCTTCTTTAAAAAAAAGTAACAAGTATTTATATTTTGTTTCCAATAAGTGTCTTCTAGGTATATCTTTATTTTTAAATCAGGTTCTGAAAATTCTATTCTGAATACACAGCTTTATGTATTCTGCAAGAATGCATTTGCATTATTCATTAAGATTTGCATGTACAAAAGGTGGTGGGTTTCAAACTTGGTGTTGGATTTAGCCTCTAAATTTCTTAGATTAGCCTGGAATTCTGATTTTTATTTGATGAAGTTACACTGTAACTCTGATGATTTTCCTATGCCTTTACTCATTATACTGTTGTTCTTATGTAGTCATACAATTGCAATTTCATCAGAGGCATCAGAAGAAATTGCACCTTTAAACACATGCAAACCAGTGGTGGGATTCAAATATTTTTACCACCGGTTCTGTGGGCGTGGCTTGGTGGGCATGGCATGGTTTGGTGGGCGTGACAGGGGAAGGATACTGTAAAATCCCCATTCCTACCTCACTTTAGGGGGAACTTTACTGCAAAATCCCATTCCCTGCCCACACCACTAACCTGCTTTCCAGCGCCGTTCTCCTGTGCAGGGCAACAAAAAGAAGACCCAGACGATCAGCTGGGACTTGGGAAGCAGAGAATAGATGGGGGCAGGGCCAGTCAGATGTGGTATTTGCCAGTTCTCCAAACTACTCAAAATTTTCACTTTTCACTACCAGGCATTATTAAAATGCCATAACCTTGGTTTTTGAAGCATGAGTAGAAATTGAAATTATTGTTATTGTTATTACGTTCTATTGAAAGGCCTTTTGGGTTAATGAATTATATTGTATTAGTATTTTAATCTCACTTTCATTAAATCATTACATTAATAATGCAATCTGAATGTTTTAAAACTTTTATTTAGAAATTTTATCAGTTGTGCTCAGTATTTGAGATAGCTAATTATTACCGTGATCTAGTTTTCCTGATTTTTAAAAGACTGTCATTAATTTTTTAAGATATTGTTTCCAGAACAATTTTGTTGTAGTTGATTCTTCCCATTTTTTTTGATGGAAATGGTTTCTATCAGCAGTGTATCTAAATGATTCTTCTGACTAACCTCCAAAAATGAATTTGACATAACATTTATTCTAAATAGTTTCTTAACATGAAATATATAGATTAGTTTAGTCTAAAAGCTTCCTAATTATAACCCTGTGCTGGCAGGTATGAACTGTCTTAGATGCAATTTAGAAGATAATTTTAGGTGCAACCAAAAATCAACCATTTTAGAAGAATATAACAAACAGACTTTGACTCAATTTCAGCTAATGATTGGAAAATAAGTGGAGACTACTTGGCTTTGATTATCAAAATGCTACAATCATATTTAGTCTCAGCCTCAACTAGCTCAAAGAGAGCACAGAACTTTCTTCACTGAATTAAATTATATCCACTTTTCTTTGTGATATAGATATTTTACCACATTTCTTCAGATTTTCCAAATATAAAATCTGCATGGCATTGAAAATCAAATGCTGCTTTTGGGGCAGGCTGGTCTTCTTTCGTTAACAAAGCTGCAGTTTTAGGAAACTATTTAATTATATACTCAGTACTTTAGCTTTTGAAATCTAAAGCTGTATTGTAAGGAAATTATCATTAAATTTTTTTTTTTCTTCCAACAGCCAACCAACACATCACAATTCACATTGTTTCTGAAATTCGCCTGGAGTCCAAAAAGATTATTCAAATGGCATGATGAGAAAAGGAGGTCTGATTTGAGAAACAGAACCGAGAATTTCTTTGATGCACAGTATCAAATATGCATGTTGCTTGGATTCCAATTCTATAAAACAATTTAAATAGCAATTTAAACAGTTTTCACATACCACTCACACTGTCATCAAGTTTTTTGTACTTCATACTAGATAATAGCATTTTTCTTTAAAGATATGCAGTTTAGATAGACATACTCAGAAGCGTTAACCATATTATGTGCTGAAATACACACAGGAAAATATGAGTAGCCGACCGAAGCAAAGATGCAGAACCACATTATACTGCTTCTCAGAACAAAAAACCCAATATTTTACTTGCTGCATGCTATTGAGAAGAATAGGTATTAAATGTAGTTCATCAATGAATAATATAACTGACGTTGGCCATATATTATTTAAACATTGTTTGAAGCATCGATAATTTTGCAAATGTCAAAATAAAAAACAATAACAATAGCACTTAGATTTATATACTGCTCTATAGTGCTTTATAGCACTCTCTGGGCAGTTTATAATGTAAGCATGTTGCCCCCAACAATCTGAGTCCTCAGTTTACTAACATTCTTTGTTGTGCTTTTTTGATGATGTTTTTGATACTAGGTGTCAATTTTAAATCCTGAGATATTATAGAATCTAGAAACTTCAAGGTATCTACTGTTGATACTATTTATGAAGTGAGAATGGGTGGAGGGTGATTTAATCCTTCCTGTGCTCAAAAAATGGTGGAGGATGGGACTTGCTTTGCCTTCTGATTTTCTTTGCTTTTTTATTTCATAGTCTGACTTACAGTGCTGGCTTTTCCTGGTTATTTCCTTCCATGTATTTACTGAGTGAACCCTGCTTAGTTGTTTTTGAGATCAGCCAACTCAGCTATGTGTTACATCATTAGAATTATGCACTAAGCTTTGTGTTCATTCTTCTTCTTCGTGCTCCCTTGAGTAAAAAAGTAATATTGGGAAAAGACATTACGTTTATACAGAAGGATGAAATTTTTGGGAGCTGGTCTTTTCCCAGATTACTTTTCCTGCTAATCTGATGGTTTAATCACAGTAGTTTCTTTATCTGTAAAACTTTATTAATAAAGATTGCCATTATAGTGCCAACAGCACTATAAGCATTACAACTAGTATTTTCTACAATATAAAATCAATTTTTCCATATTATTAACAAAGCTCCTACCTAACTTCTTTTTTTTTCTAATCCCACTTTCTGTTCCAGAATGCCAGAATATTATTATCTATTTTAATCCTCCCATTTCCTCTTCAGTTTGTTTAGGGAACAAAATCACTATGCAGTCAGATGCTCTGCTGGAATCATATCTTGCTATTCCAACCTTCTGTTTCTTGGATGAATGCAACTGCTACAGGATGACAATGCTGTCATAGATGTCTAAGCAAAATACACTGCTCAAAAAAATAAAGGGAACACTTAAACAACACAATGTAACTCCAAGTCAATCACACTTCTGTGAAATCAAACTGTCCACTTAGGTAGCAACACTCATTGACAATCAATTTCACATGCTGTTGTGCAAATGGAATAGACAACAGGTGGAAAGCATAGTCAGTTAGCAAGACATCCCCAATAAAGGAGTGGTTCTGCAGGTGGTGACCACAGACCACTTCTCAGTTCCTATGCTTTCTGGCTGATGGTTTGGTCACTTTTGAATGCTGGCGATGCTTTCACTCTAGTGGTAGCATGAGACGGAGTCTACAGCCCACAGAAGTGGCTCAGGTAGTACAGCTCATCCAGGATGGCACATCAATGCGAGCTGTGACAAGAAGGTTTGCTGTGTCTGTCAGCGCAGTGTCCAGAGCATGGAGGCGCTACCAGGAGACAGGCCAGTACATCAGGAGATGTGGAGGAGGCCGTAGAAGGGCAACAATCCAGCATCACCTCCATCTGTGCAAGGAGGGCCAGGAGGAGCACTGCCAGAGCCCTGCAAAATGACCTCCAGTGGGCCACAAATGTGCATGTGGCTGCTCAAACGGTCAGAAACAGACTCCTCCATGAGTGTGGTATGAGAGCCCGCCGTCCACAGGTGGGGTTGTGCTTACAGCCCAACACCCTGCAGGATGTTTGGCATTTGCCAGAGAACACCAAGATTGGTAAATTCACCACTGGTGCCCTGTGCTCTTCACAGATGAAAGCAGGTTCACACTGAGCACATGTGACAGACGTGACACAGTCTGGAGACGCCGTGGAGAACGTTCTGCTGCCTGCAACATTGTACAGCATGACCGGTTTGGCAGTGGGTCAGTAATGGTGAGGGGTGGCATTTCTTTAGGGGGACGCACAGCCCTCCATGTGCTCGCCAGAGGTAGCCTGACTGCCATTAGGTACCGAGATGAGATCCTCAGACCCCTTATGAGACCATATGCTGGTGCGGTTGGCCCTGCGGTTGGCCCTGGCAAGACAATGCTAGACCTCATGTGGCTAGAGTGTGTCAGCAGTTCCTGCAAGACGAAGGCATTGATGCTATGGACTGGCCTGCCCGTTACGCAGACCTGAATCCAATTGAGCACATCTGGGACATCATGTCTCGCTCCATCCACCAATGCCACGTTGCACCAGAGACTGTCCAGGAGTTGGGGGATGCTTTAGTCCAGGTGTGGGAGGAGATCCCTCAGGAGACCATCTGCCACCTCATCAGGAGCATGCCCAGGCGTTGTAGGGAGGTCATACAGGCACGTGGAGGCCACACACATTACTGAGCCTCATTTTGACTTGTTTTAAGAACATTACATCAAAGTTGGATCAGCCTGTAGTGTTTTTTTCCACTTTAATTTTGAGTGTAACTGCAAATCCAGACCTCCATGGGTTGCTAAATTTGATTTCCATTGATAATTTTTGTGTGATTTTGTTGTCAGCACATTCAACTATGTAATGAACAAAGTATTTAATAAGAATATTTCATTCATTCAGATCTAGGATGTCTTATTTTTGTGTTCCCTTTATTTTTTTGAGCAGTGTACATTGTTACTTCAGTGGAATTAGTACAGCATTAATCTTACTGTAAGGAGCTCTTTTCCAACAGAAACAACCCCTTCTCATGAATTCCTTTAAAGCTTTCTTACCAGCAGTCAGAAAAAGAATCTAACATTTCTACAGATCTGATGCTGCAGATATTTTTGTATGTGTATTATTTATTTATTTGTTTATTTATTTAGCATATGGCCTCTATAGCGATTATATAATCACTGATGTACAAATTTAGTCTAAATCAGCAAATATGGTCGAAATATATATACATACATACATACAAACACACACACATGTATATGTGTATATATGTATATATGTGTTTGTGTGTGTGTGTGTGTGTGTAGTATATCTATGTATATATGTATGCATACATATGTATAATATATAATTTTATATATAAAATTATGTGAACAATAAAATATTGGGGATAAAATATTAAATTAAGATAAAACCATAATAAGATCGCCATAATATAGAGCCAAAGAATTGCAATGGGATAGACGTCATAATTTGATATTTAAGGAACCTAACCATCTAACTGTTTCTGGTGTGGCTACAATGAGATTATCCCAGGTGCCTTGAAATTTCCTGAGGAGACATTCTTGAACTGAATGTATTATAGTTTGTTCTGGTGCATTACAGTCGCATTGCGGGCTCTCAGTCATTCCCCATTTAAAGACTTTTGCTTTAGTTCTGGCATTGCTAAAATTCTATTCAGGTGGCTGCATAGTTTTTTGAGGCAACTGCGTTCTTGAAAGTGGTTTAATTGGATCTGCATGATTTGTTTGGTTGTGGTTATTAAAAGTCATCCATCTTAATCGCTATTCTTCATCTAGATCAAAATATGTACATGTATATATCTATATTTAGACCTCAATGTATGACCTGCAGTTGGGACCAGATTTCCAATTGTAAGTTGTTAACAGTCATACCCATCAAGATAAGACCCAACTGAAATTTTTTGAAGTGGTCGTTAAGAGAATCACCACAGTTGTTAAATGAAATTTGCAGAATTGTAGTTTCTTCTTTTACCAAACAAATTTGCCTTAGCTAGGTTACAAAATATTTCATTGTAGTTTAATAATAAAGGTCAGTTCGACAAAACTACTTGTGTGTATTGCCAACACTGTAACTTGTATTAGGTTAGATTAGTTTAATTTTTTTCTTTTATTCTATAGAAAATGTTAGAGATCATGTACTGAAATAAGACTTATTGTCATTTATATCTGAACAAGTTGTATGTTTTAAGTATTTGACATAATTAGACTAATGCATTTTACTTCACAGCCTGATAACCAGTTTAGGTGCCAGGTATAACTACAAGTACCAAAAATGAATTAAAAGAATCCTGAACAATTTTGGCCATATCTTCTTCATGATCCCAAGAGATTTGTGCAACAACAAAGATTAATAAAGTAATCTAATATATTTTGGCATTTTGCAGACCCCACTCTCTGGGGTATTGCAGATTTCATGGTGTATGTGATTCTTGTTTTGCCAGTTGCCTTCATCCAACCTATGTCCTAGGATTAGTGGTCTGAACAATGGAAAAATAATTTGGATTAGAAACTAGTATTGCTAGAGCAAATTTTTTCAGAAACCCAAAGGATAATGAAAATCTTATAAGTTGTCTACAATACAGTATAACATCTAGTATCCTATTCTTTTTCACACCCAACTGGGACTGCTATGGATAGTTTGTGGGAAAAACATAATTGTTGCACTTGAAATTTATTTTATGGCTTTTTGCCCTACATTTGTCACAGTATTGATTTAATGCTGATACTATAAAGAAAAGCTCTGCTTTATCTGAAATTATATTAAATACCATGAAGAAAAATCACATCATAATCAAGGCTCAATCAATTTCCACAGTGGGAAGTGACAACCTTCTTAAACCTGCTCTCAAGGAAAGCAGGCTTGATAAACTAATGTAACACAGCAAGCCCCTTTCATATCACAGCATGTACTTATTCATATTTATTTAGTATCATACCATATAGATGTTAGAGGAATTAAAGGTTCAAAAATATATACACACAAAGACACAGAGATACATAAATCTCCAAAGAATTCATTCAGTCTTGCTATTACATAATTTTTGCAAAATAGCATCCGTTAACAACCACAGTTTAAAGATGAGAATGAAACATTTGGAAACCACTGAACTTTAAAAGGAGAGAAACCAGCTGGGCAAGAGTCTATTTGAAGATGCAGAAGTGGTGGTGGTGCTGTGAGTCACTTTGGTAGATCCTAAAAATAATTCAAAGATTCAGAATGCAGAAGAATAGAGAAGATGGAATACTCAACGTCAATGAAAAGCAGGAGCTGCCACATTCATTTAAAACAAGTTCAGCATCATGTAGATGCCTCATGTAAATACCTACTGCTCAACAAAAGTCAATTTGATCTTTTTTCCTGCATGCAGAATGCAGCCCTCCATGTACATAAAGATCACACAACTTGTTTAGGATGAGCACCACAATTAGACTTTGAGTGAATATAAACACATAAAACCATTATAAAAAAGCATCTGATTTCAATATCTACTTAATCTGATTTATTCTTGTACATAAATTAATTTTCCCCTTTAGTTACAATTTTGCCTAATATGTTGTAAATAATTTAGTATTCTTAAGGTTGATTTTGAAGTTAGAAATTGTTTACAGGATACTGCAAGTTATGAAAACACACACACACACACTGTATTCTAGGGCTGTCTTAATTTTTAAAATGTTCATCCGATTTCTTCTGTTCTTCTTAATGTTGCCTATATTCTTCCAAATTCTTTTTCAAAGTCTTGGTCATCTTGTTCTTGGGTAAATTTTGTGGCATATCGTTTTTAGTAACATCTTCTGGGAACAGATCGCTCTCAGGAAGACATAAGATAGCTGACAAATTGATTCAAAATTCCATTGCAGTTCTAAGTGTAGTTCCTTAAAGATATTTCTGAACACCATTAGCAGCTTACTTATCTTGTTATGTCTCTAAGTAAAATGCCAGGAAAGAATGCATTTATTCTTTAAGATTTATTTCAAATTCTTAATATTCAAATCCAATGTTGCAATATTTTCTGAGCCCTTGCTCCATTTAAAACTTGTCTTGATTTTTGCTGTTTATTTTAAATTATTCAAGATTATAATGATAGATATTCACAGGGTTTACCCTGTGGTATGATGGGCAGCCATTAGATTTTATAAATAAATGAATAAATACATATTTTTCTTATTTTTAGGATTTAAGGCACTCATCCGTGTTTGCAATTTTGTTACTGTGGAATGGTGCCTTGAAACAATTAATAGGCAATTTAAAAAAATGATTACGGGTAGAAAGGGAAGTACCATATAAACAGAGCCCTTTAAAAGGCTGGAACAAATTATGGTAAATTCCTTTATCTCCGGATTCCTCCCTCTTCCACTGAGTAACTGTAAGAAAAACAGTTTGAGTGATTTCTCATCCTCTCTTTATCTAGATGGCCAAAGAAGCCTCTTGTTGGCTTCCTAGTCATGACTACAAACAGAACTGCTTTTCACAGAACCATCTTCAGTCCACTGTGTTTCTCAAAGTACTCAGTTTTCTTATTGTCTCTTCTGAATGGTGTGTAAATATTGTTTCTTTTTATGTGTCTATTAATGGCTGATACATCCAAATGTCAACCTTTCAGAAGTGTATTTGGATTTAACTTCGTCTAGGATGCTCACCATTTCCCAATAGAAACTATAGTTGAATCTGTCAGTTGTGAGCTTAAGGTTTTCATCATCATGACTTTTGTCTGCTAGTTGTATTCATGGATTCACTTCTGCCTCTTTGTCCTATACAGTGGCTGTTATAGTTCTTAAACTGTATATTGTAAATAATTCTTTTTTTTTTCTTGGACTACTGGATCTTTTGGTTTACTTTTGGAAAGTTTTAGTTGGTTTCTATACTATGGTAGTGCTATATGTTTGTAATAATTTGTTGTTTCTGAGATGTTTTTTATATATCATAGTATAATTCTTTTCATAATGTGTATTGGTCATGCCATAGTGGGTCGGGTGGTCAGGATTTTTTGTTATGTAAGTATATATTATGTTGGAAGATGTTGTTTCCTTTGTTTGGTGTGTTGGGTTGCTGCAGTACATTTGTAGTCTTTTGAAAAATAATCTATACTAACCAAGTGCTTCATTACCAAAGTAACAATCCAAACTCCAACATTGTTATTCAGATAAGTACAAATTTAAAAGTGAACTAAAAAGTTTGCAACACCCAAATTTGCAGCAGCCAACACCAAAATAAGCAAAGATTAACATCTGGCAAACACTCAAGCAGAAAGTATCCTACCCAAGGAATTACCAAGAGAGAAAAAAAGCAAATCCCCACCAAAATTAGCATGGCAAACTACTGCATATATACAGGCAGCAAACCTCATACACACTTTCACTGATTATATTACCTAGTTGAATAGTGAAAAGTCTGTAAACAACCAGCAAGCTCCAAGAACCCGAAAGACTTCACATTTCTCAAATCTGCCAGTTTTGAATAATTAACAACAATAATAATTTTAATTAAAAATGTCTAACATTTAAAGCAGCTGTTGTACTGCTGCTTATCATTACCGATTAAGAGATTAACCTTCCTCTCAAACAGGGGTACAATTGAGAAAACATACAAAAGGAAAGTTCAATTATCTGTCTCATTAACAGTTCTCTAATGAAATGTATATTTAAAGTAGGGGTACTTGTTTGAACTTTGTGATGAAATCTTAGGGGAAACCACCTAAGAGTTTCCTTGTCAAGGTTCATATTTGATGAGTATCTTACAACCCCTTCCAAAGGAAGATACAAATTTTCAAAAGTTGTATATGTAAATCAGATGAATATTAATATCTACTTGCAATAAATATAAATGGGATGTAAAAAAGCTTATAATCAAATGTTCGGTGGGTTATCTGATCTGGTACTTACTCTTGATGGACAGCTTGAAACCTTCTGCTCCATCTTTGAATGAATAACAGAATACAGAGTTGGAAGGGGTCTTGGAGGACTTCTAGTCCAACCTCCTGCTCAAGCAGGAAACCCCATGCCATTTCAGAATGAAGAGTTTTCCAATCTCTTCTTAAAATGGTTCTTTCTCTAACTTGGAGTTCAATTAGGTTGTTCTTCTAATATCAGAGAAGGTGACTGCCTTCTGAAAATCCCTTTAATAATACAGATGAGAGCAAAAACCAATTCTAGAAGCACATGTGAATTCTTAAATTACATTTTCTTTTCTTTTTAAGTTCTCTGTGAGCCTTCCTTGAGCATTACTGCCAAATTCTAGATGCACCATTTCCTGTAATTTTGAACTAGGAGTTAAAAACAACAACAACAACTAGGATATATGCCTCCTATTTAAACCTGCTCTGGAGATTCATGAGAAATAAGGTAGTTTTGGTGATTAATATGATCATAGTTTATAATCTTGGTAAGCTCTGATAAAACAAATTCTAGACTTAACTAAATATTGCCAGGATATAGAAAAGTAGTTTATATTTATTATAATGCTTGGTATTAAAATAGAAAAAGATATATTTTAAACCAGAGAAAAGCCTGCAGTGTTTCTTGATTTGCTAACCATCAGATTTCAGGAACAGCACGTCTGGGGAAAGTCTGGGGAAACTATTTTCATTCAGACACATACAACAATAATGGCTGTTATAGTACATTAAATGTTTGGTTGGCAATAGAATTGTATGCAGAAGCTTCAAGAATGGCATTGTTTGTACATTTATAAATTAAGAAATAAGTTCTTTGGTAAATGTACTATGGCTTATTGGTATTTACAAGAATGGATAATGAGAGAAGTTAATTATCTGTCTCAATGAAGTTAAGCTCATTTTAGCTTTCAGAGGCTATTATCAGAGTCTTGTCAGAAAACCAAGAAGTATTTCTCCACTGAAATTACATGGGACATTTAATTTATTCTGAATGCAAAATAAAAGAGATTATTTTTAATGGTAAATATTGACGGGGCCAAAATTCCTTGGGGATTTTGAGTTTCAAAAATGTATTATATTTCCAGTTTGAATAAATATGCATTTTTTTAGAGATAGTTTTTTTTTTTAAAAGAGTTGAATTGGAGCCAGACTTAATAAACACTAAATAAACTCATGGTTCACTTAAATTCCATTTATCTGAATTAAGTATTATTAGATCAGGATCCAACAATTACATTCTGTGCAAATTCAGGTTTCTTGATATATGTTCTCAGGTGTGATATTCATTTTCTGCAATCTTATAAAGCAAATCAGTCTTGCATAGATATATCAATACAAAAAGAAGTTGGAATACTGCACAGTGTACAAATCTTTGAGAGAATCAAAATTTAAATATTAATGATTTTCTTGTATGTAAACTCTGCTGGATTTCAACAGGATTATACTGTATAATTGCAGGTGGTTCTGGTAAATTCAGTCATAAAATTTGATGACAAATTACAACACCCATTACAACTTAGACTACTTGAAAGTTAGATCCTTTCTAGTGTGGTATTTAATTTTTAATATAATAATTATGTGTACCACATTGGAATAATGTAGTAGTGTTAGAGCCAGGGGGACAGTCCAATGTTGTCACGAAAGCTATTCAAGCAAAATTCAGTAGTTAGCAGAAATGGTTCAAAGATTGAATGTGACAGCGGAAAAGCTATTACAACATTATTCAAGAAAAGTATTGGGAAAAATTGCTAGATTTTATGAACTATGACTTCTTGTTTTACTGCAAATTCCATATCTCCAGCCTACTTCTGCTGATGTCGTTCTTGCCCATGGTACAATGTATATGGTATGTATGATATGTATATGGATCTAAAACTTAATTAATTTTTCAAAGTGCTTCTAATGTTTGCTTATATATGGGAAACAAACCTCTATGAAACTTTTAGGCATATGGACTATGGATGAGATATGGATATGTTCTTAAAACCTGTCTAAAATAGGAATGCATTTCTGGTGTTTTGAGAATATTCTGATGCTTGTACAAGATATAATGTTCCTAAGGAACTTCTTGCAGAGACACACAACATTATAAGAAGGGCCATCCCACCATTAGACTTCCATCAATGTTTAGCCAGATAGTTTTAAGAAGTTCAGGCCCCTTTACAGAATAAAAATTCTAGACTTAAGAACTGGCTTAATGGAAACCTAGTATTTTCTTGCTGGGCATGTTCTTAGAACCTGAGTCAAAGTCTTCTGCTGATTAGTTTCTACTGAATATATTCAATCAGTTTTATGACTTCTCTCTGACCACATGATTTATTTCTCTAAATAAATGCCTTGCCCTTGCATTTAGAAATAATTCCTTAAAAGTAAGCTTTACAACTTAAGTCTCTTTCAGTACAAAACAAGCCACACTAGAAAGCAAGTGTCTCCTCAGTTTCAGGATTATAAATAAAATTAAAGAAACTGGAGAAAGATTCAGAAATGATTAGTAACATTCTGAATATTAAACAGCAGATCTTATGCCTCAAGGGTAAAGAAATGCATACTGAGCCAATGTTAAAGGAACTAGAAGATAAAGTTGGATGTTCATGATAAAAACCACTTGACAATACAATTAGTAATCTTGGAGTGAAAGATCTTTTGAAAACTTTTGGCTTCAGGTCCTGTATATTTTACTATCATGTCACACCAAGCTTAACTTTACAATCCAAAGAAAATGGTAGCTTTTTAAAAAATGCTTCAGAATCTTTCGGTTTCAATGGTTGAAGAATACAGTTCCTTGCTGGTAACTCCTATTAGGTTCCCTGTATCATCTCGCAGCTCTTCCATTTGGATTTTGAAAACAAATATGGATGGACCAGATTGTTCTTGATGCCATTTTTAAGTTTTCCAAGAAAAGACTTGCAAATATAAATGGGATTTTAGTTAATATAGAAAAAGCCTAGTGCTATAGATATTTTCTTAGCCTCAGTAAATATCTTCTGATTTTTGTGAGATTTTTCTTATCTCTGCTCCTTTTTATTTTGCTTTAGAAATTGTAGAGGCAACAGGATACTTTTCTGTTTAGCCTTATTCATCTTAATTAGGCCAAAGTACTCTCAACCTTTGAATAAGAAATGGTATATTAAAAGGATAGCAGCAAGGGCCTTTTAGCTCTATGAATTGACCTTTGGAGGGATTCTCAGTACTTTCTTGGTGGAAAGGGCAGAGCTTTTTCTTTGTGAAATCTACTTGTCCTGTGACTCTAAATTCAAGTGTCGCCCTTTAGTAAAGAGAAGGGAATACTACCTTCATGAACAGTGAACTCTGATTATAAGCAGTTATTGGAGATTTTGGGCTGATAGACTCTTTTTAAAAATTTGCTGATGGTAAGAGCAATTCAACAGTGGAAACAATTACTGAGAAGTGGTGGCTTCCCTTTGTTTACTGAAATCAGACAGCAAACAGCTATGTTTCTGGATGGCTCTTATTTAGAATATCACACTAAACAGGTGGTTGGATATTACAGCCTACATATGTCTTTTGAATTCTTTGATTCTAAAAACTTTTCTCTCTGCTGTGATGTGATGTTGTTTTTTCCCAATCTTAATTTAGTGGAAATGATGCTAATGTGAAATTTGCTGTCCCAGCTCTCAAAATTCTATTCTGTCTTAAATACCTCTGATTTGGGTTACTTGATTTGCCTCCAAAGTAAACGATTTTATGCAAGTTGAGGTTGTTTTTGGATTGTATTAGAGTAAGAACAAAAAGGATTATTATATTGCCAATAGAGTTCTGATCAATACTATAATGACACATCAAGGCAGGTTTGTATAATTAAGCATACATTGGGAAAGATCCATAATCTGAATGCATTGTGTAACTGAACAGTTTTGTTATCAAACCTACTGAAAGCTACAAATAAGAATGATTTTGAAGGAAAATAAATAATGGAGAGTAAAGCTATTGATAGATTAGTTGCATCTAAGACAGTATATTAGTATTTACAGTTAATGAGTGAGAAAACTCTATCTTTTTATATAATTTTATATAATATGTGCATGCTTCTGTTCACTTAATATTTATACAACACTTCCTGTTCTGAGAAAATAGAGATCTTATAGCTGATTCAGATGATTTAGGAATATGAGAGAATTCCATCCAGATAGCTTGAAATATGTTGTTCTAAGTTTTCTGTACTTAAACTTAAAAGTAGCCCCTAAGCAAGAACCGAATTAGGGATTACATTGCACTTGAGTCATGGATATCTGGAAATCCTTGCCTAAGCTAGAACATGTCGCAGTATTCTTCTTCTTCTTTAAATAAAAATGTATTTAACCCAAATACAACCAGTGTGGCATAAAAACAGTCTAGGGTAGTAGATGATGTGTAGAAGTTTATAGCAGTCTGTAAACCTTTGTCCTGAAACCTTACTATAAATAATAATAATAAAGGAAGGCATATTTTATTAAATATCAATAAAAGGGAATTTTGTTTTATCATGGTACTTTACTTATTATTTGATAGATGGATTAGTGACATTAAAATATAAAAGATTAAGAATCATTGTCTGTAAGGAGACAGGTTTTTTTGAGAACTACTATTAGTAAAATGTATATATGTACCACTGCTGAGCAACAAATTAAACAGCTCAAATCTTGAATATGAACAATTCTGTGGAAGCTTGGACCTGTTACCAATATGGTGCTGATTATGGAAATGTTCTAACAGCAATTTAGTATAAATAGATATAGAAAGAAATGCATTAATTCTTCTTAATACCATGATAGATTCAACATCTTAAGCCTTAATAACTTAAATTTGTTTTATATTACTGACACATAATTGTTTTGCTTTTAATGACATAAGTTGTTTCATTTAAAATACTGAACAGTTACTAGTTCTAAAGGTGAATACTTACTAGTTTTTACTAAAGGAAACACAACATAGATTATAACCTTGTTAATTATTTCAGTTGAGTTTGATTCAGACATACTACTAAGAGAAATAGAAGAATATGGAAAGGTGGCAGAGTTAAAAATTAACAAAGAAAAAACAAAAGTGTTAACAAAAAACTGTACAAAGGAGCAGAAGGAAGAACTAGCAAATAAATTAGGTATGCAGGTGGTAAATAAAGTAAAATACTTAGGTGCTAGATGTTCGTCGATTAAAAAAGATAACTATGATAAGTTAATAACGCAAATAGTTAAAGATTTAGATAATTGGGCCAAATTGCAGTTATCGCTATTGGGACGTATTTCGACAGTAAAAATGAATATTTTGCCAAAACTGTTGTTCCTGTTTCAGACAGTGCCAGTCAAGTTGGAAAAGAACTTTTTTGTAGAATTAAACAAATGTATATCTAAATTTATATGGCAGAGGAAAAAACCCAGAGTGAAATATAAATTATTACAGGACGCCAAGAAAAAAGGAGGATTTGGCCTTCCGGATTTTGAATTATATTATGATGCTGCTATAGTAGACTGGCTTAAGGATTGGGTTAAATTAGAAAATAGAAGGTTATTAGTATTAGAAGGTTTTGATCTCCAACTTGGCTGGCACGCCTTCATATGGGATGGAAAATCTAAACAACATTCATATTTCCAAAGGCACCATGTAAGAAATGTGTTGTTCAATATCTGGGGAAAGATTAAAAAAAACCACTACCCAAAGGTTCCATTGTGGCTATCTACATTGGAAGCAGTCACATATCCAAATCTATTGGATTATGAAAATATTGTCAGGTATAAAGATTTACTATATGATACTGGAGAGCTTAAAAATAGGAACCAAATACAAATTCAAGGAAAGGAGATAGCATGGTGGCCCTTTGCACAAATACAAACCCATTATAAAAAAGATAGAGAACAATTTGGCTTTAATATGATTCCACAAGAATTAGATAAAATATGGCTAGGAGAGGAAAAGAAAACAATTAGTAAAACATATAAATATCCTTTGGATTACAAATTAAAAGAAGAAATAGTCACAGAATCTATGATAACTTGGGCTAAAAACGTGGGTCATAGTATTGCATTAGATAAGTGGAAACACATCTGGCAAACAAATTACAAATTAACCATGTCAGTCTCGTATAAAGAAAATGTATATAAAATGGTTCATCGCTGGCACCGACCTCCTGCGAGACTGGCTAAGATGTTTCCCAACCTACCACCCAACTGTTGGAAATGTAACTACGCACAAGGAACATATTTTCACATGTGGTGGACTTGCCCATGTGCTCAGAAGTTTTGGAGAAATATTAGAAATTGGATTTTAAATATAACAAAACAAAATTTAAAACTTGAACCTGAAATCTTTCTGCTAAGTGTGATAGATTTAAATATGGAGAAAAAATATCAATATTTAATTTTGCACGTCTTAACTGTGGCCAGAATAACCTATGCACAAAACTGGAAACTGTCTTTCATTCCTTCAGAGGATATGGTAATTTAAAAAAATACATGAATGCGCTGAGATGGATAGCCTAACCAAATTGTTAAAAAATAAACAAGATAGTGACTATTATGAAATATGGAACATTTGGTATGATTGGTTAAAGAAAAGGTAATATTTGATATTTGGATAAGTTATGGAAATGACAGAAGACGTGCATTTAATTATAAACTATATGGAGAAATTAAAACATTAAAAGAACGAAGGAGTTATTGTAACAAGGCAGATCACGTCAATGATTAAGATAAAGGAAAAAAAATTAACCATTGCTCAATATACGCTGTAAAATGTATATATGTATATATATGTGTGTGTGTTGATTTGTCTGTTTTAAATGTATGTCAAATAAATGTTTTTTTCTAGAATAAAAAAACAAAACCCCACTTCTCATCCAGGTGCAGGAATAACATGACCTTGACTGTAAAGAAGAATGCTATTATGTCTAACTACAATCACTCTACAACTCCCCCTCCCAATTTCCCAGGCACAGGAATGTGGCAGCCTGGAAGCTTCTGGTGCTAATATGGCTTTTCAAAGCTACACCTGTCAGAACTGCTTGTAAACTACTAAACAATGACTGCATTGGCACATTCGCATGCTCAATTAAAGAATGTTCTTACTCTAGGCTAAAGCTAAAAGTTGATGGAATGCAAGTAAATAAAACACAATGTATGAACTCCTGATGTAAATACCCAAATCTCCCAGTTCTGGAAAATCAACACTTGCTAGTATAAAATTAAGTGTACATGAGATATTATCACAGTAACATTGGCAATTGATAGAAAGGAACTTTATGTAAAAGGAAATAACAAACAATCTGTATGCTGTACACAATGTACAGCTCTGTACTTTGGTGAAAGAAAACAACCACTTCAAGCGCATGGAGTTCAAACCCATCAGGACAAGATTTAGGGGTCCATTTGCATTTGAAAGACAAAGGTCACTCTTTTGAAGACAGCAACATCCACATTTTGGTGTTATAGAGAGGTAAAAGAGGCCATTTATGTTAACACTGAACAGCCCTCTCTCAACAGAGGGGGATGGATAAGACACCACCTATCTCCAGTCTATAAGACAGCCCTTGCAGCAATTCCAAGGAGATTCCACAGCCAATTGCACTCTGATTCAGGTGACCCTGAGGGCAAAGATAAACTGCAAGCCAAGTGGCTTCAAAAGCCCTCAGGAAAAGTGCTAATAACCACATGACTGCAAAGAAATACAATCCTTTCATTCCCCACCACACCATCCAGTCAGAACCAATCTTTCCACCCACCCATTATCCAACTAAGGAAGCTTCTTGGATGAGAAGTGAAATATTTTGTTGTTCTTCCTCAAGGAAAAAAGAGGCCAGTTGCCTTTTGAAAAAATAAAAAACACCTTTGAGACAACTTTGGATGACTGAGAAACTCCACTGATATCAAACAAATATTTGCCTGTGTTTTTTGGGGGGAATTGGGGGAAAAATCATTCTAGGAGCAGTAAAGCTCTGGATGACTTTGTTCCCAGATTATTGTCTTATGGTGAATTGGGTACTGTATCTGCATGTGCAAGATATCACTTGCAGCAAACACATATATCAAAATGAGAAGAGTGTTTCTATAAAATAAAAGCAATTAACCTTTATATCTCAATTATTCTTAGAAGCCTCATGCATACCAAAGTAACAAAGTCTGAATATCTGCAAAACACAATGGAAAAATAAAATTCGTTCCAACATATTTCTAGTATATACAAAAAGCTAAAATGAATGATTTCTGATATATTCTCAATCAAAAATATATTTAAAGCAAATATAACTTTTTTATTTTGTGTTATATTTTAATATATGTTGCAGGCTTTTTATGCTTTAAGTTAAGTAACATGGCAGGCAACATATTAGATATTTTACAAGAAATATATATATATATATATATATATATATATATATATATATATATATATATATATATATATATATATATATATGTATATATATATGTATATGTATATGTTATGTGTATATGTGTGTGTGTGTGTGTTTCTCATATAATAAGGCGGTGTGTGTGTGTGTCTTGCATCTTCGGACAGGCGGCACAGCTTGATGTTGTGTATCGGGTCAATGTATCCGGTGGCAACCAAAGTATAACGCAAGCCCCCACCATTCCCCCATTTTGCATATTTTAATATAGGCCTTAATTTGCTTAATGTATTTCATGCCTATAAAACATGCTATATTGGGGTATAAACAGGGTATATGTATATGTATATGTATATATATAAGCAAAATACTACTCATGCATCATCATAAAATCTCCAGAACCGTAAAGCCTACAAACTTGAAATTTGGTATGTATGTTCCTCTTGGCTTTTAGGTGCTCATTAAGAAAGGATTTTTCAAAATGATCATCACAGCATTAGTATTTTGTATATCATTTTTAACACACTGTGATGCTAAGGAGTTCTATTCCCCCTCCCCACCTGAAAAGAAATCTGTTCCAAATGCAAAACACAAGCAGAGAAGAGGAGTTTCAATTTCAATTTTAGTTTCACAGCACCCAAGCAGCTTTAGTACGGAACAGTTGAGCTAAGTCATGCCCAGGAGTCTTGCTGTCTCCTTCTTGCTCACATAGCAAATACTGTTTCAGTTTCCAAACAGCCCTCAACTCTCTCACACACTGACAGGACGCTAGCCAGATGAATACCAATGGATGCTGGTAGGCAGAGTTAGAATTTTTCCCCTTATTTTCCTCCTAAAAACTTAGCCCGACCACATAGTTTCATAGTGAAGCATGGGTATCGAGCTAGTACTGTATACTATTTAGGATTTCACTAGAATGTAGAAGTTTCTGACTGGATATCATTGGCTCAGATTTTTTTTTATTTTTTAAATTTATATAGCCAACCATCTCAAATACATAATACTAGGTTGCAATTAAAATGATGTCAACACGCCTACCCTTCCACATACAAGAAGTCATCCCAAATAAAAACAAAATAAATATACCATAACATACAGAAATACTCAGGAAAGGTAAACAGTCAAGCAATCCATGATGTAATAAGTGCACAGAAAAAAGTCATTGTTACATGGAATAATGTGCAGTTAAAGGTATATTACCCAGTATCAACTGTGAAACTTTACGGGTACTTGACACCTGATTTTTAGACGATGAAGTTTAGATGACGTTTGGAACAAGGTTATTTTTAGGGTATGCATGAACACCTTTTTTTTGAATTGAGGGCTACACTTGGTCTTTGAATAAGATACCCTGTTCAAATATTCCTCAGCTCAGAAAAACAGGGTTCTAGAAAACTACTGACCAATATTCTGCGAAGTGTATTGAAAGACTATAAAGAGATTGATTTGTAAGTATCATGAAAACAAAGTATGAATTTGTAAATATGAATTTGTAAAAAATAAACTTTGCCAGACCATTTTCAAATAAATAATGTCTTAATTGGTTGTGGGAATCCTGAAGATCCTACTTCATCAAATATTTTCCTGAAATAAGCTAATGTATCCATATGACATTGCGACTGACAAGCTAGTTGAAGGTGGGTTGAATGAAATGACAATTAAGTGGATAAATATTGACCAGAAAATCATACTCAAAGAATGTGTTGAGTACAGAGTGGATATCACAGTGATCAGTCTGAGGTTTTGTACTCTTGAATATTTGTATTACTTGCTTAGATGAAGAAATTGAAAAGATACTTATCAAACTTGCAGATGACATAAAATTAAATGGAAGATGATTAAATTAAATTTTTTTACACACGTTAATAAAATGAACAGAAACTAGAGATAGAATTAAATTTAATTCAGGCAAAGGTTAGTTGCTCTTCTAAAATCTGAAATCATATGCAAAGGCATGGCATAAAGAGATATAGCTTGATGAAAAATCTTGGAATAGTAGCTGATTGCAAAGATCTTGGAATAGTAGCTGGCTGCAAGTGAGTGTGATTTGGCTGTAATATATGTAAAATAAAACAAATGCAATTTAGATTGTGTTATCAGAACTATAACATCCAAATCACACCAAATATTTACATTTTAAATTGGAGAGTATCTACTAACTATGAACACTTCCTGATAGCCATATTAATTATTACTTTCTTCTGTCCTAGATTCAGAATTAAGTTGATACAAAAAAAAATCACAACCTTTAATATACTCAAAAATAATGCCATCAGTGTTACTGTCATACTGTCTAATGTGCATGCATTGCAGTTATTGAACAGCCTCCCACCCAAATCTTTATTTTTCCACCCAGCACCACCTATTTCTGGGAAAACCAAGCACTAGCAATTCCAAGTACTCTGTGCCATTCCTTGTTCATCCATCTTGTGCTCTAATACTCAGCTAGAATTTTTTAGCTTTATTTTTTTAACAACTTACTTTCAATATTTCTCTCCTCCTGGAACACTATGAGGTGGATAGTTCCATGGCAATGGACAGGGAAGAAAAAAAACCAATGGATCATGAAACAAATCAATAGAATTCTTACTTGAGATATGGGTACTAATGGGAGTCCTGAACTGGTATGGGATAGACTGTAACGAAAAAAATCTATATAGGCAGTAGGAATAGAAAATAACTTGATGGCAATAATCAATCACTCATATGGCAAAAAATACCCTATACAGGTGAAACTCGAAAAATTAGAATATCGTGCAAAAGTTCATTTATTTCAGGAATGCAACTTAAAAGGTGAACCTAATATATAAGATAGACTCATTACATGCAAAGCAAGATAGTTCAAGCCATGATGTGTCATAATTGAGATGATTATGGCTTATACCTCATGAAAACCACAAATCCACAATCTCAGAAAATTAGAATATTGTGAAAAGGTTACTATTCTATGCTCAAAGTGTCCCACTCTAATCAGCTAATTAAGCTATAACACCTACAAAGGGTTTCTGAGCCTTCAGTAGGAAGCACAATCATGGGAAAGACCGCTGACCTGACAGTTGTGCAGAAACCCATCATTGACACCCTCTATAGGAGGGAAAGCCTCAAAAGGTAATTGCAAAAGAAGTTGGATGTTCCCAAAGTGCTGTATCAAAGCACATTAATAGAAAGTTATGTGGAAGGGAAAAGTGTGGAAGAAAAAGTTGCACAAGCAGCAGGGATGACCGCAGCCTGGAGAGGATTGTCAGGAAAAGGCCATTCAAAAGTGTTGGGGACTTTTACAAGGAGTGGATTGAAGCTAGAGTCAGTGCATCAAGAGCCACCACACACAGATGGATCCTGGACATTGGCTTCAAATGTCGTATTCCTCTTGTCAAGTCGCTTCTGAACAACAAACAATGTCAGAAGTGTCTTACCTGGGCTAAAGAAAAACAGAACTGGTCTGTTGCTCAGTGGTCCAAAGTCCTCCTTTTTGATGAGAGAAACTTTTGCATCTCATTTGGAAACTAAGGACCCAGAGTCTGGAGGAACAATGGAGAGGCACACACTGCAAGATGCTTGAAGTCCAGTGTGAAATTTCCACAGTCTGTGTTGATTTGGGGAGCCATGTCATCTGCTGGTGTTGGTCCACTGTGCTTCATTAAGTTCAGGGTCAACACAGCCATCTACCAGGAGATTTTGGAGCATTTCATGCTTCCTTCTTTATGGGGTTGCTGAGTTCATTTTCCAGCAGGACTTGGCACCTGCCCACACTGCCAAAATCACCAAATCCTGGTTCAATGACCGTGGGATTACTGTGCTTGATTGGCCAGCAAACTCTCCTGATCTGTACCCCATAGAGAATCTATGGGGCATTGCCAAGAGAAAGATGAGAGACATGAGACCGAACAATGCAGAAGAGCTAAAGGCTGCTATTGAAGCATCCTGGTCTTCCATAATACCTCAGCAGTGCCACAGGCTGATAGCTTCCATGCCACGCCGTATTGAGGCAGTAATTGCTGCAAAAGGGGCCCACACCAAGTATTGAGTACATATGCATGCTTATACTTTTCAGAAGTCCGATATTGTTCTATGTACAATCCTTGTTTTATTGATTGCATGTAATATTCTAATTTTCTGAGATTGTGGATTTGGGGTTTTCATGAGCTGTAAGCCATAATCATCTCAAATATGCCAAATCACGGCTTGAACTATCTTGCTTTGCATGTAATGAGTCTATCTCATATATTAGTTTCACCTTTTAAGTTGCATTCCTGAAATAAATAAACTTTTGCATGATATTCTAATTTTTCGAGTTTCACCTGTATGTTAAAGATGTTGAAGGTCTGCCACAATTCTTTTCCCTACTTTGGAGCGGAACTGAGCAGTCTTTTTCAGTGGTTGCTGGTGGGTTGCCTGACTTTCATCCTGCTTTCACCTATTTATTTCTTTAATGAATGTATAAAGTAGCCAACTCCCAAATGGCTGTCTGGCTTATAATATAAAACCAACAAAAATTCAACTGACCAGAAGAGCAAAATAAAAGAGAAAATGAGGCAAAGCAAAAATAGGTGCAACAATTACCCTGTTCCTAGGCCTGTAAGAAAAACCAGGCCTTCAATACATCGCTGAATAACAGGAGAAGATCTTTCCATAGTAGCCCAGTTCTTTCACTAATTTGGTGGTCTTGTAATAGATTCCCATCTATGGGCTGATGCTAATCCTCCTGGCATTCTCATCCATCTGGCTACTTCTGAGAGCAGTCTTTTCAGTACTGCAGCTGAAATCCTTTTCCGCCATTTTCCTTCACAATCAGCAGAATAAAAATACATATACAGAGCGCATATATAAACCAAAACCCAACATACCAATAGTATGTTATATTTCCCCCCTCAAACCTTTTTTGTGGTGGTATAATTTCTACTCAAAAGTTATCTCTTTTTAAATTTTTGAATTTGAAATAGTCCACATTGTTGTGTCTGGTTGGTTTGTTAAAGTCTGAGTGCTGAGTATACTCTGCATTGTCTTTTACCTTTTTGTGGAAAACATTTAAAAATACAATCTCTGCTGAGGTTAGTTAGATATGATTTGAAATCCTGTATATGATAGCATACTGTATTTTGGTGCATTTTTAAAAATTTCAACCATTTGGAGTAGCAACACAGGAAGCGCTTAACACACAGTAACAATACTTTTAAAATATTTTTAATATAATCAATTTAAGTTGGTTTTTTCCCCCCTATAAAGGCCTTCCATCCAATTTATTTTGTGGCTTTGAGGTGAAAAACAAGGAACAAGTTTGTTTTCAGATGTGTTCTGAACTTCCACCGATTCTTGTAGTCCTAACATTTAAAAGACTTTGGTTTTTGTTCCATTAAAATTCTGAAGGCATTTCCAGAAATGCAATTTTGTTCTAGGCTCATAACAAAACATTTTCCATTTCATGCGCATTTCTATTCCAAAAACTTAATGATTTTTATGGCAATTCTATTAGAAATGGTTTTGGGCATGATTGATGATAATGGAAAGTCAACCCATTTATACATTCTCCAAATGGAGCCCTATAACTTATTCTGAAATAGCACAACTTTGAGTATTTTATTTCTATCTGCTAGAATCTGAGCCAGAATTAAAATGTTGTGAGAGGTTTAGTCTTCTCATAAATTTGCTTCTTCATGTCAGATAGCATGTTGCTCCATGAAAGAAACCATATTTTTAGTAAGAGTAACAATTTTGAAATTAATCAAGGCATATGATGCCATATAAGTAAAGAGAATGTACTTACTTAGCCTTAGATCCACCTATGTAGTACAGTACCTTGGATGATTGCTCTACAGTGATTTTGAACAGAATTCATTGAACTGTGTACATTGTTTCAACAGTGGTGAAATGGAATGTTTAATTTTCAGAAAATGAAATAAAGATGTGTCCTATTTGAAAATGGTCAAGGAGAATGGAAGTTTCCCACCTCATATGAATTTATCGCCTACAAACGGAGCCTTTGTAACTAAGGGACTTTTTTTATCAGTAGTAAGTTATTCTCTTTTCTCTTTCTTTTAGAACAACTTCAGTGTTTCTAAGCAACTGCACAATGATTAGAATAACGTACGGTGGCTTTTAGATGATGCAAGAAAGAGTCCTCATGGATGTAGTTGGTTGTTGAAATATATAGGACAACTTGTCCTCCAAGCTCCTATCCTCCCACTCTTTTGCCTCTTAACAGCCACAAAAGGAAAGCTTTAAAAACTAACCACTTAGTACATCCGTTGGAATTTTCTATGTAGCAGTTCACTAAGATAGTGCCATCTAGATTCATTGGGGCTGCAACTTTCATGACACCCACCCACCCTAGTACTGGTGATTTTTATTCTTGTATGCTGGATGAAAGTTTTGACAGTAAATTCATTTGTAGAGCACCTGGTAGTGAAAACAGTTCTCAAGGGAATATTGTCTAAATCTCCCTGTAACCATTGGGAGAGAAATTGTCTTGGTAACAAATGTCCTCTTAATTGTGTTTAGTGCCTCTTGAATATTTGCTCAGTTGGAGGCATTCTGCACAAAGATTGCAGATCAGTTAGAAGAAGCACTGCCCTGGGAAGGATAAATTGATTCCAGAGGGGTGATCCTAAAGAGGATGGCCCTTTAGCATAGGGTTTGCTCCAGCGGTGGGATTCAACTTTTTTTAACCACCAGTTCTGTGGGCGTGGCTTGGTGGGGGCGCTTTGAACACATGCAAGGGGTTTGATACCGACCTTCTTCTGCAATCCTACACTCTCCCTGTGTTTTCAACAGCTGACATGTGGCAATCCACTGTGCTGTGCAAAGCAGCTGAACTTCAAAAGCAGGAAATAAAAGTCAGTATAGAGCCTGGGCAGGTGGGAGGGCCCAGCAGCTGATCCTTGGAGCAAACTGGTTCTCTCACAGATGATCCTTGGAGTTACTGGTTCAGTTGAACCGGGCTGAACCAGTAGAATACCACCACTGGTTTGCTCTCTTATAAAAGCACTGGATACGAGTGGGAACTCCAATGTATTACGATCAGATTACTCTGGGTTCAGTTGTAGAGTGGCAGTAGCTATAGTAGTCTATGAAGATAGAAGATCAGTCAAAATGATTTGACTCAAGCACTTGATAGATCTGGTTGCTTTTCTGAAGGGAGAAATTTTTGAGTTGACTGTTGCTAATATTGTTGCAGCCCTGGCCAAATTGTAGAACATGGAGATGGTGTGGACAGTTAAATAACTGCATAATTGCAACAATACTAGGAAATAGATTTTTTAGAAAATGTTTAAAGATAATTCTTTGTTCAAAACCAATATTTTTTTCAAGCATAGACTACACATAGATATCACCAAGTGGATAGAAATAGAATCAACTTAGTCACATAATAGGAGGAAGATAAAGAAGAGTAATTGAATCATCCAGGACATTTCAGGTGCATATTCTGGAAACTTTAAAAAATTAAACAAGCAAGATTTAACCTGAAGGTGATACAGTCATAATATAAAACCAATGAAATGCTTAACTTACGCAGAAAGTTAACTTACAAAAACTAGATATGCTGTTGGAAAAGATAAAAATATTGTAAAAACTGAAATAGAAAATTATATACTCTCTGAAGTGACCAATAAATGTAAAACAGACTCTAGTACTGAAGTAATCCCAGATTATTTATTTATTTAATTTGTAACCTGCCTTAATAATTTTACAACACAAGCTGGCAAACATATCCAACACACCTTGGTCCTCTCAACAGCAACCCTGTGAGGTGGGTTAGGCTGGGAGAAAGTGACTGGTCCAAAGTCACCCAGCCAGCTTTCATGGCTGAAGCAGGACTCGAAATCATGTTCTCCCACTTTCTAGTTGATGCTCTAAACACCAAACTAAAGTGGCTCACAGATTAAGATAGTAAGTAATGATATTCTTTAAAATCCTTAGTGATTGGTTTTTAAAAATGAAATGTACAAATCTTGAGTTTTCATAAACAATATTCATTTTTGTGATATTCTTTAATCGTGTACAAATGTTTACTTTAGACATAAAATCAGATAAAACATGCTATAATACCAATAACAGTTTCAGATGCCTCTAATTCTGCAATTAACAGATGTTTGAATTAAACATACTGCCAATTTTGCAATTTTAGACCACCTAGATTCTTCTCATTAACCTAACACTGAGTCAGGTGGTAATAAGCAACTTGATTGGTAATAGCTGATCTATAACATTACAATTCATTGCTAATTGTTCATGTTTTAAATAAAAAGAAAATGTACCTATTATTTTTAACTACAATTATCCAGATATACAGTATAGGTTTGTCATGTGAATTAGGGTCAAAATCAGAATATCTTCCAAATTACCTTGCAAAATTTAATTCAACAGCATTTTAACTTAAAAAAAAAAAAGAATCCAGAGCCCAAATTCTACCATGATATGAAATAAGGGCATATAAAAACTTTGGCAAGTATTTTCCACATGGTTAGCATAGTTGAGGCTTATTATTGTATTATCAAGGCATTTTTTTTTATCATTCCTTGTTTTACTTATGTTACAATTCCTTCTAAAGAACTTTTCTTGAATTGCTGAAATTGTTTTTGAGCTTTTAAGGCAACCTCCTACACCTGCTATGATTAAAAGCGGCACTAAAAGGTTTAAAAGAAAAGCAAAATTCTTTTTTAAAAGTCCTGTAAAGAGTTCTTTTTAACATATTGGCAGTCTGGTTAAACTTTTGGTTGTTGATCTCATACTTAAACTTGATAGTTGTAATGATCAACCAAAATGGCAAGTATTTTCACAGAAACTCATGGAGAAGGTGAAATGCGAAAATAAAAATAATTAAAAATGTGCTATCCTGAACAAAAGGCAATAACAATATTCACACATTATGTGAGAGAAAGTAAAAATCTGTGAAAGGACTAAGTATAAAAATTAATGAATATTGCCGCCCTAGGCCTTGAAAACATTAAACTTGAATAATTCTGGGACTGGAAAATCACAGTATATCAATACTTATAGACCAACTCATTTTATGATTGCAGTAATGTATTTGTATTTCTGTTATGCAAAGAACTGACTAGTATCACTAAAATGCAATGTCTAGACAGAACATATTTGAATTTGGGAACCAAACTCAGCTCTGAAGCTCAGGGAGAGATGTCAGATTTGGACTACTTGACAGATTAGGTAATTGCTGTGTATCAATTGAGAAAAGAATGTACTGATCAATTTTCTCACAATAAGACCAACAATTCTTGGTATTCAGTGGCTTGTCTAAACTTAACTTAAGGCCAAGTCCATCAGAACTATTATGATGCCTCAGTAACAAGGTTGAGATCACGGGTCCTAGAATTCTTTCCAACACCTTTTGCAGTAGAAATCATAGGAAGCGTCTCTATTTTATTCTGTTTAATGAAATAATGTATTGTACTTGTGTGTGTGCAATATGCTTTTTTAATCCAAGGACTTGTCATGTGTCCATTATGTGTCACAGTGTAGGGATTAAGGAAGAAGACTTAGTTGTGCATTAGTTGGCTTCTTTGTTGTGCATTAGATGCATGTTATGCCCCTGGTGGAGACTGACTCTGAGGGAGAGGAGGAACAGCTGACAGGAAGTGGAAGTGTTGCTCTGGAGGTTATGGAGGAGGCTGGGGAAGGGCAGAGACAGTCAGAGGAGGACCCAGGCGCATCCCCTCTCTATCTTAGGGCACACAGGGAGGAGAGGATAAGGATAAGGGAGAGACATGGTGTACTGGGGAGAAGAGGGCCTTGATCCTCTTCATGGGCTGCAGCTGTGACAACTGGATAAGAGGACGGACATGCGTACAGGCAAGTGCTGGAAACAAAGTTTTGAAATATGTCTAGTTTATTGTTCCTCTCTGAGTTTGGTGTCCTTCCCAGTGTGTGTTCTGATATCTATGGATGTCCTCCATCCCTTATCTTGCCTGGTTTGTGTTGTTTTTTACTCTTTATAATTTAAATGGCACTTCCCTCTTCTTGTAACTGCTTGTGTGGGAGTTTTTTGTCTCCAGTTAAGATATTTGGGGCTTGGAAGCAAAGTGAAGGAATAAAAGGGGCTCCACCTGTTTTTTGTGATTGCGTTTATTTTGTATCCCACCCTGGGTCATCACAGATGCACATGTAACTAGAATATGACCTTTGTCATCACCTTATAAGCAACTGTGTCCTCTTCGCTGATGACGTAAAACTATTCAACACCAATGACAATGCTACCATCCTTCAATTCATCCTTGATTATGTGTCTGAATGGTCAAACAGTTGGCAACTCCAAATCTTGACCAACAAATGCTCTGTCCTACACATTGGTAAAAAAAATCAATACACCAAATATAAGCTAGGTGGATATGACCTTGTTGAGGACCCTCACTCTGTCAAGGACCTTAGAGTTCTCATATCGAATGACCTAAGCGCCAGAGCTCACTGCAACAGCATTGCCAAAAAGGCTTTAAGAGTTGTAAATCTAATATTACAAAGCTTTTCCTCTGGTAATACTGATTTGCAAACTAGGACATACAAAACCTTTGCTAGAACAATAGCTCCGTTGAATACAGCTCCGTTGTCTGGAATCCGCACTGTATATCAGACATTAAAACAATTGAGCAAGTCCAGAAGTATTTTACCAGAAAAGTACTACACTCCTCTGTTCGCAACAGAATATCCTATACCACCAGACTTGAGATTCTAGGCTTAGACAACCTTGAACTACGCCATCTTAGGCATAATATAGTACATAAAATCATATGTTACAATGTCTTACCAGTTAATGAATATTTCAGCTTTAACCACAACACAAGAGCACACAACAGATATAAACTTAATGTAAACCGCTCCAAACTTGATTGCAGGAAGTACGATTTCAGCAACAGAGCGGTCAATGTCTGGAACTCACTACCTGATTCTGTTGTCACCTGCTCAACCCCCCACTCCTTTACCCTCAAACTAACCTCTATTGACCTCACCCCATTCCTAAGAGGCCTGTAAGGGGTGTGCATAAGTGCACAATTGTGCCTACCATCCCTATCCTATTGTCCCCAATTATTAGTTCCTATTTTTGTATTTAAACTTTATGTTTATTCTTATTTCTATCATATTGTAAGCATTTGACAAAATAAAATAAATAAATAAATATCCTGAAAATATATATCCTATATCATTATTTTTATTTATTTTTTATTTATTTATTTTGTCAAGCGATTATAAGATTACAGGTATAAGTATAGACATAGTTATGAGTACATGAAATGGATACATATAATAAAAATAAAAATAAAAAGAAACAATGGGACAGGGATGGTAGGCACATTGGTGTGCTTATGCATGCCCCCTACAGACATCTTAGGAAAGGGGTAAGGTCAATAGTAGACAGTCTAAAGTTAACATTTTTGGGGTTTGGGGAAGAAACCAGAGTTAGGTAGAATATTCCAGACATTGACCACTCTGTTGCTGAAGTCGTATTTCCTGCAATCAAGTTTGGTGCAGTTCACCTTGAGTTTTATCTATTGTGTGCTCTTGTATTGTTATGGTTGAAGCTGAAGTATTCATTGACAGGTAGGACATTGCAATATATAATTTTATATACTATACTTGTACAATATGGACATATGAAACTATGCTGATGTTATTCTTTCCATACTCTTTTAGTCTTTAATGTTTAGTAGAATTTATTTTCCTGTTTTCCAAAAATAGTCTTTCATAGCCTGAATGTTTATGGAGATTCTTAGTCATCCAGGTCATGGTTGTCCCAAAAGTGCTGTTGAAAAGGCAACTGAACTTTCTTAGCCTTTCTTAGCCTTTTCTTTGAAAACATTTTACTTCTCATCCAGTTCAACTGAAGAAGTTTCTTGGATGAGAAGGGGGAAAAAAACCCTAGAAAATACCATTGCCTTTTCAACAGCACTGTTGGTCTTTCATTGCCTATGAAGCACTATAGATATTTGTATGTGGTGTGTGATATTTTAAAGCTTTCTTTATCATTGCAACATAGCTGAGAGGTCTGTTTCTTCTTTTTAGATTATACATTTCTCTACTGCTCTGCAGTTTCCCCAAGCTTTCAACATTTCCCAATCTGAAAAAGCCTTACGAGAAGCTTGAAATATGGATTATTAACAATGCAAGAAAGGTATTATAATACAAGTCAGTACACTGACACATCTCCCTTGGCCATGTTAGCATTCTAAGAACCTATTCCTTACTGAATTTGATATAAGAGATACAGTGAGCAGTTTCTTCTCTCTCTCTTTTCCAAGACATATTGGAGATGTCACTCGTGAGCTATTCTGCATGGGCACAATGTGACTGACTGCAGTTAGGGTCTTTGTTTACCTGTGCAATGCCATATGAGCTAGAACTTTGTATTCACATGATTTTGACTCATTGCAAACAGTCATGCTGTATCCGTGGAGACCAGCTATTCAGTGATATATCCTGCATGGCTTGGAGTGACGAGGGGTTGCTGTTTCCCGTTCAATCATGTTGAATTCCATGCAGGAAGCTATGGCATAAAGTAGGCTCATACCTAAGGTAAGTGGAAATATTTCATCTGGGAAAAGTCACCAAATTGTTTTGTTTTTTTTATTTTTATTACCCAAAAGATATGTTCTATAGAATTGAATGTAAAATGAATTAATTCAAAGAAGTCATGCCTAGTTTAAGCATTCATGATATAGAATACCCTTTGATAATTCAAAGTAAATGTCCACTTCTATGCAATTTTTTCCTCTTAATTTCTTATTCTGTCAAAACTTTTTATTTATACAGCAGCTATCATACCAACCTTTTCATATTCACAATTATTTTAGCTACAGCAGGGAAACTACTAAATGGTCAGTGGAAAGTTAAACGGCCTTTGCAAATATTGTGAAATTCAATCACTAAATGTGTTTTTGTCTTAGTAGATCAGTTATTCTGACTAAACAGTTCCCCATCAGATTTCTGATAGCATCCTGGCCTGAGGAAGGGTCAAGTCTTTGTAGCATATCAGAAGATGAACAAGGTGGGGCTGTCCATATTCAGGGGAAGCTATTCTATGTCACAGATGCCGCAGCACAGGTCAGCTTACTAAGGCTCTCTGAGTGACCCTGCTCACCAATGAGAGCTAGTGGCTCCAGTAGTAACCTGGCCTCATGCTATGTATGACTTTAAAATGAAAACCAACACCTTTAATTTTACCCAGAAGCCTACTGGAAACTGATGTGACTAATATAATGGTTGTCTTACAAGGTTATGCTGTGAAGCATCCAATATTGAATGTGTTTTTGTATTCTGGATCATCTAAACCTTCTTCAAATGTTTTTCAAAGGCAACGTCATTACATTCGTCCAAGAAGGAAGTGACTAACATGTGAGTGACTGTAAGCAGTGTCCTCTGATTTAGAAGTGGGCACTAACAGAGCACAAAATGTAATTGTGCAAAGGCCACAGCTGCCTTGAGTAGGAACCACAAGCCCAAGAGGACTCCGAGATTGCCCCAAAACTATGTCTGGAGGAGTGTTACCTCATTCAGTATTAATTAGCAAAGTGGTGACATTTAATCCCATAGTGGCAACTATCTATAGCCTAGGTTTAGGATGAGGATGAACATTTGATCTCTGAGCTTGTGGGCTTTCAGGCTAGGTAACATCTTTAGTAGAGTTTGGGGCATGTCAGTGTTCTTCTGTTTATAAGGGCTTCATGTGATCAATAGGTGATGGGTCAGGTATAGATTTGTCAGGTGAGGATTTTGTGATGAGTCTTGTGACCCTCACTTGACACAACCACATCTGACCCATCACAAGATCTACTGGCCACACCAAGCCTTTATAAACAGAAGAACACTGACACTGATATTCCCTAAACTCCACTTGAGATGTTACCTAGCCTGGTAATGAAAAGTTTGGAAACCAACCCACAGACTTGGAGAATGAACCTTCACCCTCAACTTGTCAACAGATGATCATTCCCAGTGGTTTTATGTACAGTAAATGTTTAAAAAGGTGGCGGAAGAGTCACGCCCAGCAAAGAGGTTTTTAGATCATGAATCACTATCCCCCAAACATTGCCTATAGAATCTTCACACTGCCCTAAAAATTGATTGGTATAGGTACAGATGCCAGACCCCTTTGGTGAGGCAAGCTACTGTCTGCAAAAGGCCACCTATATGCACCAACAAGGGAAGATTGTAGACTGCATGGAAATTGTCTAGCATAGTGACCACTTGAGGATGGCACAAGACTCCTTAAAGGCATGTAGAACTGTTCCTTCCTACAGAATGTTGTTTAACTACATGTCACTTGCCAGGAGGCCTTGACTAGCATAGAGGGCCATGGATCTAACACATATAGTAGTGGCCAAAATTGTGGAAACCTTTTGGGAAAAGTGTACCTTTGAGGTTTGATGGCTAGTAACCCCACTTTTTTTTGAGTATTACCATAAAATTATATATCAATGAAAAGATAATTTAATCAAGAATGTAATGCAACAAAGTTTGTTTAATTATCTGTATTCTATTCCAAATAACCAGAAAAAGGAAGTGCAACTTGCTTAAGTTGATATCAGGTAGGTTTCCTTCATCTGATTGTAGCCAATGAGTGTTTAGAGAGCCAATCAGGTGTCATCTTGTTTTGGCAATGAACCAATCAGATCACAGTAGGGTTCAGTTATTGATGTCATGTACTGAAGCTGAGAGGAGGACATTTGTCAGTGTGTTATGTCAGTGATCCCCAACCTTTTTTACGCCGCGGCCCGGTATCCCCAACCTTTTTTATGGCGCGGCCCGGTACCGACATCAGCTGGGCGCATCTTGTTTTGATGAAAAGGCTTCCGTGAGCTTTCTACCCGGAAAGCTCACCGGAAGCACTTTTTCATCAAAACAAGATGGCGGCGCCCAGCAAGCCAGTGGCCCGGTAGGACTTGTTCCACGGACCGGTATCGGTCCGCGGACCGGTGGTTGGGGACCCCTGTGTTATGTGATCGCTGGCAAGTTGGTTGGGTTTTTTTGTGTTCTTTCATTTAGTGAGCTTGTTAAATGTAATACAATTAAAGTAATGGTGCAAATAATTGACTGGTTACCCAGAAAGCAATGTAAAATGGTATTATTCAGTGAACAAGGCTACAGTTATAAAGACATCAGACATTAAAAGAAAAATTGGTGGTAACTTAACCAAAGGTGGCATTTCTAAGTTTTTGAAGAGGTATAAGGAGACTCGGTCACTACAAAACCACACTGGTGTAGGCAGGAAAAGGTGCACAATAGCAAGTGATGATAGAAGAATTAAGAGACTGTGCCTATGTGACAGAAGAAAATCATCTGGGAGTATACAAGATGAAATGGCACAATGCAATGTGAAGTTGAATGCAAGGACTGTTCGGCCCGGACTGCAGGAATTTGGCTTAAAATCTAGAATTCCACAAAAAAAGCCACTTTTATCTCTCAAACAAAGGTTGAAAAGACTAAACTGGGCTAAAACTCATGTTACCTGGACAGAGGAACAATTGGACAGTGTTATTTGGAGTGATGAGACCAAGATCTCCCTGTTTGGTAGCGTTGGCATAAAATGCATAAGGAGACACTTTCCCCAAAAGGTTTCCACAATTTTGGCCGCTACTGTAGATGCAGAATTTAGAATCCTGTAGTGCTGTCCACAACCTCAGGAGTCACAGGATCAAAATCAATTCTAACAACTGTAGAATTCAAGCCCCAGTGATTTCCACAGTAACTTAGCCAGAGGCCAACTATTATGCTTTCTTATGACTAAAGATTACTTTAGTGAACGAAGCAGCACTTTGGTGAACTTATTTAAGGTGTGGAAAGTGCAACTCTTTATTTTCTAGCTTGGGGTGAGATCACTCTTACTCTTGGAGTATGTACATTCAAGCTAAAACATAATACACACATTTTTTTTTAATCTCCTGCTAATTTGTGGTTTACCAGGACATGAAAATTTCAATATGATATTAAAGAATTCTGAAGGACCACAGATAAAGAATTTCAGGCTGCATGTGGCTCTTGGACTCTGTGTTCTCCACTCCTGCATTAGATTAAAAAACAAACAAGTGATTATCTTAAACAGGCTGACATCACAGCATGTGGCTTGGAGCCAGTAGAATCACAGTGTTATAAAGCTGCTGATGTTAGCTTTGCTCTTTACTCTGAAGAACTGCACGTGTTTTTGTATTTGTTTGACAGACTGACTGACAATTTCTTTTCATTTCTCTCCTGACCAGGCTGCCAGTCACAAAAACAAAAAGATCACAAATAGATAGATTTGAGAAGGAAAATAGACAGAATTACATGCTGAAGGATGAAAAAAGAAGCATCTTTATTACTGGGGCAAAATGCAATTAGGCTTGTTTTAAATCAACACATTCAAAGCTACAATAAGTTATAGTAAATGGAAACATTTTGTCATGATCCCAAATAAATATTCTGTAGAAAGACTGATCAACTTGGGAAGTTAAAATTCTTGGACCTTGCTTAGAAATGGCCTGCTTGCAGGTTATCTAATTGCCTCAAATTAGAGCATCTCAGGACAGCTTTCCTCTTAGGCAGGTGAAATCAAAACAAGGTGATCCATCTGGAAACTAATGTTAATGATGCAAGTCTTCTATACAAACGTTCTGATTCACACAGAGAAGGAGCAAATGATTGGCTTTTTTGTCCCTTGATAGTCGTTTCCACTTTGCTTGCCAAAGAAAAAAGAGCTATAGTCAGTAGCCAAAGTTTTTATATTTTTTAAACCAGGAATACTGTATATTACATAAAATAGCATAAGTAATATATGTCATAAAGCATGTTGTCATACATATTAAAAATGGTTTTACTTGGTGCTGAATAAAGAATCTTAATGAGATGCAGTAACAAGAACAGAGGTTCCCAAACTTTTTGGATCATTGGGAATTCAGAGAAAGTCCAATGGGTATAATTAATATAAATTAGCCTTTTTGACATCTAATCAAATAGGTCATTGCTGGATGCATGAGCAAGAATGATAACTTCTGCCATCATCTCCAATAAATTTGGAATTTCTTCTGCTTAGAAACCATTAACCAGCAAACAACATATAGAGTCCATATGAATGTTCTTTCTCTGGCACCAGCCTTAGAGAACAAGATTTGTCAGTAATATCAGTGAAATTACTTGGATACTTTTATTTAAAAAAATTGTGGTAGACACTTATCCAACAATTTTACCCCTTTGGAAGGTTTTCTATGAGGTCAAAGATCCTATAGTAAGCATGACCATTTTTCTCAGCATAGTGATGCCTACCCTTTTACTTCAGTGCTTTTGAAGAACACCTTTCCTGCCCCAGAAAGAAGCAGCAGTCTGGAAAATGAGAATAAGGACTACTATGGTGGGAGATGGTGAAATATATACATTTTCAGAGAGAGAGGAAGAGGGTTGGTAACAAAGAATGGAAAGAGATTCTAATTTTCACTGCCAGTGATGCTCCAAACCTGGATTAAATAAAACAGCATGACCTCTAGGGCAACATGGATAGAAATCCCAAACCTTATATACATGATTGGAACAGCAGTCTCTTTGGGAGTAAAGATCTATTTAAAAGTCAATTATTATCAGCTAGTAGCCCACTGTTTGCAATTAGCTTTGATTGGCATTACATGCATTTGAGTAGAAGTAGGAGCTTCCCATATGTAAAGCCTATATGAAAGAAGTCAAATACTGTATTGATTTCTATAACAGCCCAGCCTTTTTTCAATTCTAAGACTTGTATCCAATTTGGAAACTCTGATCTTTGATTAGGTTTAATAGCTCTTTGTTGCTGGACTTCAATTGAAATGTGTCCAGATAAATTATGCCTAATAGGGTGCAATAGTTTATATTTGCCACTGCTGTCTCGACAGCTTCTCTCAGAAGGAAGGGTTAGATATTACCCTATATTCCAAAGATGGTCTCTTTAGGTGTACCATATCTTCCATCAAAGACTTCTGGCAGTTCTCTCTCGCACTGAAAATCAATAACACATATATGTAGTTATTTCTCCACCTGTTCCTCATAAGAGCCAAAATGGACAGTTAGATGAGGTCATCTATGCATGCCAGAAGACATATTGTGCCTTATTATTCTACATATGCTGTTTTCTCCCCCGCACTGTGCTGCTACCAAAAAGTTGTCCATCCCTAGTCAACATAAATGGAATATCTGATCCAATAATATACATTTGAAATAGGCTAATAGGTATTAACTTCTATTGGCTTTGAAGGTTTATTCACCACCACCCCTTTTTGGCAATAGTTGAATATAATGACTGTTTCAATATGAAAGGATATTTTTGTGCATTAATGATCCTTTTCAATCTTTAAACCAGGTCAAAAGAGGAGAGAATCAGTACACTCTTCTAAAGATCTTATTTTTTTCTGTCTCCACTTGGTTTATTAAAATAGCAAAGATTAAAGTATAACTTACACATGTTAAAACAGCAGGGTATTAAAAGTTTAGTAATTGATTAGTGTGGAAATTTTCCAAGCTTTTAGCAAGCAAATAGTTTTAAATAAAGCCCTGCCAAATGTGAATAATTACAGGAGGTAGAGAAAAAATAAATATCAATATATTAGCACTTTGATATTTAAAAACATTAACATCTTCATCATCTAATTAGGATGAACTATGAGAGTTCTGAGATCTGCATTAATATTAATATGAAACACTATTATTTTAGCAATATGTCCAAAAATCTAGAAAAATGTTTGTTGGAAGAAATATATTAAGGGCCTGCATTTTAGAATCCTAAAAGCTATTTCATACATTCAATTGATAAAAATATGTATAGCTTGTAAATTATGATCCATTTATTCTTTTCTTTTTAAAGAAATGATTAAAAGTTACTTTTTCACATAACATGAAGTACTTTGTTCATTGCTATCAAAGCAAATTAACAAATCAGAATTAGATTCCATTTTTTAGAGCAGTAGACTTTCATCCTCCTGCTGGGAATATTTGCTACCTTTTCTTTTTTTTGCAGTTTTTTCCCCCTAGGCAGAACTAAGCAATTCATTTTTAAAGTTAAAAATGTACAAAGGAAATGGAACAGGTCTTAACTTTCTGGGAGATGCAAAAGGCTCAGTTATGAGGGGAAAAGAAAAAAGAACTTTTTTTGGGGGGAAAGTAGAATGTAGCAGCTATAGTGGCTCTGAAAGAAGCAATGTTTAATCTGAAGTCATGAATAAACTTTCTTTTATTGCAGCCTGATTTAAAATGGGTTCAGTGTGAGATGGGCAAATATTTGGAAAAGAAAGAGAACTGTGGATGTGCATGAGCCACTTAGTTCTGTCTGCAGCTTATTTTGGTAAGTCACACTACTCATGTTGTATGCTGAATAGGGCAGCTATAGAATTGATCAAACCAAAAGTGCATTAATTGCCCTGAATTCCTTCAAATGGAATTTACTTTCCACTTTATCTTGTTCATCTAAGACAAAGATTACACTGTATTTTTATACCACTTCTCACTCAATGTGCTTTAAAACAGGGGTGTCAAACTCACATCATCACGGTGGTGTCACGTGACATATCAGTACTTCCCCCCCTTTCACTAAACCAGGCGTGGCCATGGCCAGTACGTGACACATCTGGCCTGCAGGCCAGGAGTTTGACAGCCCTGCTTTAAAACAATTTGTTTTAGACATTCTTTTGAAGGATTATCTTTACAAAATAACTGTAAAGGTGTTTTCATGAATGCATGTCAAGCGCTTTGAATATTCAAAACATCTATATAAATACTACAAACACTGTACACAATAACCATGGAAGAAAAGTAAGAAAAAATAAAGGAACTAAGATTATGGTTTTTAAAATCAATCAGGGCATAGCTAATTAGCTGTTCTGGATATTATTGCTTCAAAAAATTGAAACAAGTGGAGTTGCATGCAAAAACAGGATAGTGTATTTTGTAGTAGTCATGTTATGTTTCCATTTAAATGTTTCCATTTAAACATTTCCATGTTAATGTAGTCATGTTATGTTTCCATTTTTTATAGTTTGCCTTGATGTGCACTCAATTTCTCCAAGCCAGAAGACTGAAAAAGTGATTGATTTTAGGTGAGAATCTTCTCTTGTGCCAATTGAATGTAAAAAGTCTAAAGTAAACTTAGATGAAGCTATACATTCAGAGCAAGACACTTTAGAATTAAGTTATTACACTTAATGTTTTCCTGACATTTAAACATGGATTTATGTTTTGTCCAATTTCCTAGCATTATTCTTTTCTTTACATTCCACAATGGCTTTTTTCTGTATAAGTTCAGAAAAGGATGTTTAAATTAAAATTGAAATTTAAATACACCTGCATCAAATCTTGTTATGTACTTTTTCCCAAACAAACATAAATGTTTTTTTGTGCAATTTTTGGACCGAGGACTTCATTCTTCATAATCTTTATCTCACAAATATACATTTTTGTCTGTTGTCAAAACTGTAAACATGTAAAGCACACCTTTAAAAATAAATATTTAGTAATTCAAAGACCTGGTTACCATGCAACTTAATTCTACCTGCTTAAGAGGCGCTTCAATCACCAGAACTAGCATTGTAGCCTTGGATTCAAAATACATGTTCCTATATTTTACAGAATATTTTGCATCAAAACTCAGCCAAAAAATTCACACCTTCATACTCAGGCTCCAATATTATATAGGCAGTTTAGCTATGTTAGAAATTCCCAAAATTTTCAGGATTGGAAGTTTATTAAGACAAAAACAGTGGCCCAACAATTTTATCATCAGCCTGTCCTTCAAATTCCTTCCATGTTGGAGACAATTACAATAAGAAAAATATAATCACATATGTAGATGTGGTTGATTCAGACTCAATGACTAGATTAAAGAAACAGCAAGAATTATAAAGTATAAGGTGGAATATATTTACCATGATGTATTTACCAATTGCTGGAAGAATAAAATCAGATGTTAAGAATGAGAGAGGGATCTTTATTTGGAACAGCTTCGAAGTTTCCCCATTTAACATTTCTGTTGTACAAGGTGCAATGACTTCCAGTTTTCTTCTAAATACAATTGAAGGTGCTGGTCATCACCTTTAAAGCCTTCTGTGACACTGCCTTTCTCTAAGGGCATTTACCCATCCTACCAGGCCAAATAGAGTAGGTACATTCCTAGTCCCTTCTCACAAATATTGCCATCTGATGGGAGTTAGAAGCATTCTCTATGGCCACCTCTGCCCTATGGAGCACGCTGGCACCTGATGTTTGGCAGGCCTTTAGCTTTTTAGAATTCTATAAGACTTTGAAGATTTGGCTTTTCAACAGGCATTGAGAGAAGATTAGATATTTGCACTTACAAGGTTGATTTGGCACCAGGGATTTTTTTTTAATTCAGTTGAGATTTAAAGCTTTAATATGATTTTATATGTCTTTTAATCCAGATGAAAGATGTATGACTATATAATGTTTTAAGAAAATAAACAGCTTACATTCTGTGATGATACCTTTAACACAATCAAACAACAAAATCTACTTATCCCAGATCCTTGAGAAAAAAATGATAAGTCAATAAAAATGCAAAATCAAGTCTAAGCATCTGGTTCATTGTATGACCAATCATAATAAACATAAGAAAACCCTGATGTTTGGAAAAAAATAAAGTAATCAAAAAGGGAAACCAAGTTATCTAAATACTATATAAGATAATACATACACTCAAGCAATTGACAGACAATATTGGCAAAATGAAGTTTTTACATCCTGGAAAAGATTGAATGGCTGAACAAAATTAAACTGATTTGTAAAGCAAAGAAGTATATATTCCCCATTCTGTTTCTATCATTTGGTACCGAAAATGTTTCATATTAATTCATATTAATTAAATTCATTACAATTACCTTCTGTTACAAATATTTATACCGTCATATTCTCAATGCAGATTTTGACTAGCTATGTTTTTAAAATCTAAGTCAAATAGGAAACTATGGGTTCCTCACAATGTTTGAGCAATAATTATACATTCTATCATCAGCTCCAAAAATCTCTACTTCTTGGAAACTCAGTAACCAGCAAACAATATATAAAGAGAAAGGCTTTAGAGCTCAGTGATATTTCTATCACCAGCTAGAGAACAAGGTCTGTCAGTTATGCCAGACCAATTATATTTGGGTATTATTGTTCACAAATGTGTGATAGAGACCTATTCTGTTACAATTCAGCTATAAAATATCTATAAAATATAAGACTTAATGAGTTTGTTATAAAGTCAAATAATCATTGACTATTATGCTGTTGTAATGCTTTGAATAAAATGAGGAATACAGCACTAAAAGTAAAATGCTTGGCTGACAGCCTACAAGAAGATAGAAAATAAAACAAAATGCTAAATGTTACAAGTATAAGCAGTAGATTAGAAAACTAGGTCCTGAGAAAGAATGAATTGAATAATTTAATGCCTAGATACCTAGAGATATTATATTCATTGTAGACATGTATCACTGACCATATCAGCAAAGAAGAAATAGAAACCAGATGTTCTCCTTCACAGAAAAGGTAAAATGTATTGCATTTTATATTTATTTATTCAGTTTCTGTATTATTTTTGTGGCTTTTTTAAATATGAACATTTGTATGACGAATAATGAATAATGTACAGTATTTTTATAGGAAGAAATTTCTGTCAGTAATATACAATGTTTGAATATCTCCCTGTTTGAATATTGGTAACCATACTAATACAGTTTGTAATTAATTGTCATTAATATATTGAATAATTATTGTGCACATCAACTTTAAATATTGTATGCACAACTTTTTTCAATAGAAAAAAATTCTTTTTGTTTAATAAGATATGATTTGAATCCTACTGTGACTGAAAAAGGTCATGAACTAATGTAACTAATGAAGTATGTAATGAAGATACAGAATCAATGAAAATGACTCAGAAGCATAACATTTGTAAAAAGCAACACCTGCATGGTGGGGGGACACTGTTCAAAAATGTCAGGATTATCAACCTGTGCAAGATGCAGCCTAAAAAAATATTGGTCTTCTTATTCAAGATTCATGAATATCTAAGTTCTTTGACTGCACTAGAACCTCTATTGTTAACCACATTAAAATTGTTGTTAGTAATGTACAGTAACCAGATTTTTATTCACAGGAGAAAGAGGAGTGGCAACAACATAAATTTGGAGCAAAAAATAAATATGTTCTGCATTTATTTTTTATCAACAGATAAATGTATTATGCACAACATATTTAGCATCCAACACTATTTGGCCTGTGAAATTTACTGAACAATCCTATGTACATTTATTTAAAACAATATTGCTTTCTGTTTAACACTTTTGGCTATGCCAAATTTGAGAGCAGAAGAAAAGGACAAAGACAAATAACAACAGATGAAAGATACTTACTTCTATAATCAAGATGAATAAAAATCCTATTGTTTTGGTGAGTGTGCTACTACTTCTCTAAGTAATAACTGATGGTTTAGACACATATTGATATTTAATACAATGCTGAAGGCAGGTGATGATGCTATCATACTATTTATAATCATTGGATTGTTGGTCATGATTAATCATTTATTTATTTATTTATTTATTTGATTTTGAAGCATATTACATTTGCTTCAAAATAAGGAACTTTCTTTTTTTTTAAACAAACTTTATTAATTATACAACTAAAATGTCAAACAAACACATACACAACACACAGAAAAAAAAGAAAAAGAAAAAGAAAACAATTAAAAATTAGCAATTCTATTATCGACAGACTATGGTTCCTTATTTGTTATCAATATTGGTGACATATTTACAAATACATCTTATTGCGAATATATAATTACTACCTCTTTTACATTTTACAGTATTTACTAATATATTTTCTATTTTTGTTCTATACAGACATACTAGCATTCCCAGCTTCTATAATATTCTGATGCTTCTTTTTCCTTAAGTGCTAAGGTTAATTTATCCATCTCTGCACAGGCTGTTATTTTCTGAATAACAATTTCTTTTGTTGGAATGTTAGCTTGTTTCCAACACTGTGCAAAGGTTATTCTGGCTGCAGTAAGAATGTGCAGTATTATATATTTGGCTTTTTTAGAAAATTGTCTATTAAATCCCCAATAAGAAGAATTCTGGTTTTAATTCAATTTGCTCCGCCATTATTTCATCTAACCATTTTTTTATTCTATGCCAGTATCTTTGGGCAGGATCACCAAATGTGAAAGAATGTTCTGTGTTTCTTTTTACATTTCCAGCAATTCGGATTCATGTTAGGAGACATTTTCGCTATTCTCAAGGGCGAGAGGTGTCATCTATAAAACATTTTATAGGAATTTTCTTTATATGTTGCTGATTTTGTAATTTTATTATTCCTGGTCCAGACCTTTTCCCATTCTAATAATGTAATGCTACGTCCTATGTTTCTACTCCAAGCTATCATGTTGCCTTTGACTACTTCCTCTTCTAATTCTATCTCTAATAAATAATTATAAAATTTAGTTATATTTTTTTTATCTGGACCTAATAGGATTTTGTCTAATTGTTGTGGCTTAGCATAAATTCCAAAAATTTTCTTATCCTGACTGTATCTACTTTGAATTTGCAAGTAAGCTCACCGGTCTACTTGTAGACCTTGTTCTTGGAGATCTTGCCATGATTTTAAAGTTCCTTGCTCATCAAGAAGGTCTTTGTATTTTATCATTTTGTTAAGATCTAAATTATTTGGATGTATCATCGCTTCCATCTTTGAGATCCAGATTGGGATTTTTAGATATTTTTATTTTATTTTATTCCAATTAGCCAATAAGGAGTCTCTAATTATATGTCTGTGGAAATAATTCTGTTTGATTTTTCCAGTGTCCCATAAAAATGCATGCCACTCCCTCTGTAAGTCGTGGCCTTCTAGAAATAAGATTCTTTTATTTGACAGGTTTACCCACTCTTTCAGCCAAAGTAAGGAGGCTGCACTATAGTATATTTCCCAATTTGGGAGTACCATACCTCCCCTGCTCTTCATATCTTGCATTGCCTTTAGGTTTATCCTCGGTTTCCCTTGCCAAATAAATCTGGTGGTTATCTTGTTAAGTTCCACAAAGTAATTTTTATGTATTTTTATTGGTATTGTTTGGAATAGGTAAATAAATTTGGGCAGAATGTTCATTTTAATAGTGGCAATCCTCCCTAGTAAAGGAGATTTGCAATTTGACCCATATCTCTAAATCTTTTTTGACTTGTTGTAATAATTTATTATAATTATTTTCCATTAGAGTTTTGCATTGAGCCATCAGCCAAATTCCTAAGTATTTAACTTTTTTACTATTTGTAATCCCATTATCCTTTCCAGTTTTAATTTCTGTTTTTCTGTTAGATTTTTAGTTATTAATTTCATTTTTTCCCTATTAATTTTAAGTCCTGCTACTTTCCCAAATTGATCTAACTCTTTCAGTAGTTCTTGACCTGTTTCAATTAGTTCCTCTATGAAAAAAAACGTATCATCTGCAAATGACTGGAGTTTGTATTCTTCTTTCTTAATTTTTAGTCCTTTTATTCCTGGGTTCTGTCTAATTCGTGTAAGCAATGTTTCCAAAGATAATATGAAGAGCAGGGGAGATAGTGGACATCCCTGCCTGACTCCTTTCTCTATTTTTATTGAACGTGTATACTCTCCATTAATTATAATATTCACCTTTTGTGAGTTGTAAATTGTAGTCACAATGTTTTCAAATTTAGTGCCTAAGTTCATATTGTAAATTTGTTGAATTAGGAATTGCCAATTTAGGTTGTCAAAGGCCTTCTGTGCATCCAAGAATATAAGGGCTATTTGTTTTTCTGGATGGGCTTCGTAGTATTCCAAAACATTTTGCACTATTCTTAAATTATTCCTAATTTGTCTATTGGGAAGGAGTCCATTTTGATCTTTATGTATATATTCATTCAGTATTTTTTTAGTCTATTTGCTATAATTGTGGTATATATTTTATAATCAGTATTTAACAGGGAAATTGGTCTATAATTTTGTATAAGTTGTTAATCTGAGTCTTCTTTCGGAATCAATGATATCAGTGTCTCCTTCCATGAATCCGGCATTCTTGCTGCAAGTAGGACCTCATTATATACTTCCACCATGAAAGGTCCTATTTGTTCTCCTATTTTCTTATAAAGTTCCCATGGTATCCCATTAGGTCCTGGGGTTTTATTGTTCTTTTGATTTTCTATTGCTGTTTTTAACTCGAGCCACGTAATGTCTCTAGTTAACATTTCCTTCATCTCCTCCCTGATTATTTTATCTTTTGTTGTACCCAAATAGTTTCTTATCATGTCTTCATTTACCTCCTTCTTTTTATAAAGATCTTCGAAAAATGTACATGCAATTTCTTTTTTCTGTTCTATTCCCTGTTGGGCATCCCCATTTTCATCTATTAGTTGGTAGATCAATCTTTTTGTTTTTCTTTTTTAAGTTTATAGGCCAACCACCTTCCTGGTTTATTGGCCTGTTCAAAGAATATCTGTCTAGCTGTATTCAACTTTGAAACCATTCCTTCCTGTTCGATTAAATTTAATTTATGTTTAGTTATTATCATCTGATTTTTCAATTTACAATCTTTTGGGGTGTTTTGTAGTTGAATTTCTAATTCCTTAATTCTTTGTTCTAATTTATTTTGTTGGGCATATTTTTTCTTTATTTTTATTAGCAGTGTATGATATTGTTGTGCCTCTTATTATTGCCTTCATTGTGTCCCAAATATTCTGTTTCATAGTTGCCTCGTTATTATTTTCTTTTAAGAAATAGTCTAATTCCTCCTTAAGTCTATTCATAAATTCTTTCTCTTTAATTAGCTGTATATTTAAAGTCCACCTTTTCCTTGGTTTCTTCCTACCTTTCCACACTATCTGAATCGGACTGTGATCTGCCCATTCATTTGGTAAAATTTCAATCTCTTTTAATTCATTTACTAACTCACCATTCATCCACACCATATCAATTTGTGTCCATGACTGATGAAGATTGGAATAAAATGTAAATTGATTTTTCTCAGGGTTTAATTTCCTCCACATGTCTATCAAATTTAGTTCAATCATCATTTCCTCACATGTTTTCTGTAGTTCTCTTTTTTTTCTCTCCCCCCCCCCCACTACTGTGATTTTTCTGATGGTCCACAATGGCATTGAAGTCCCCCAAGATACAAATATTCCTTTTCTCCAATTCCACTATTTTCCCATGTAGTTGTTTAAAAAATTCCTTTTGGTTATCATTAGGAACATAAATTACTACTAATAGAATTGGAGTTGGTTTAATCCAAATTTGTAACAACAAAATTCTTCTATTGGGGTCTGTCCAAATTAGCTTTGCTTTCATGTCCTCTTTCACATATATTGCTATCCCTTTCTTTTTCCTGAAATCTGCTGGCGACGTATACCCTAGCTTAGGGCATTCTAGATATTTTTCTTCTTCCTTCCTTGTATGAGTTTCCTGTAAACATATTATATCTGCATTTTGTTTAATTAGTTTGGTTAATATTCTTCTCCTTTTTATCCTAGAGTTTAGGCCATTTATGTTAATTGATAATATTTTCTTTTCTTCGTCCATCACCTAATTGATTCTTGCTCTTTGTCTTGTAGTTACTCCTGTCTCTCTTTGTACCTGATTGTGTGTCTTCGGTTCTTCTCACTCTTGATATTGTATATTTTTCGAGTTCCTATAATTTCCATCTCTATTTTTTTTATAGTCTTGGTCATCTTGTGAATTTATTTCTAGTTCATCTCTACTACTTGATTCTTCAGGGCCTACCAATCGTTCATAGAATTCTTGGGCTTTTTCCATGGAAACTATTTTAATTTTCTTTCTTCTCATGTGATTAGCATCCCCTCTGGAATTAGCCATCTGAATATGCCTTTTTGGTTTAATTGGTTTGCCAAGAATTTATAGTCTCACCTCTGCTCTCTTACTCTTCTTGGGATTTGTTTAAGCACCACGATTTCTTTTCCTTTATATGTAATTGTTTCTTCTCTAGAAACTTTATATATAACATCCCGAACCTTTCTTCTGGCAAATCTTACATGGACCTCTTTTGGATATTTATGTCATCTTGCATAAGTTGTGCTCACTCTGTAGACTTCATCTAGCTCTTTCAGGATATCGTCCTTATCTTTCCCCAACAATTCTGCTAATATTCCTGCCATTACTTGTTCCAAATCCTCTTCCTTAGACTCCATTATGTTCTGGAATCTCAAATATGCTGTGGCCTTGTCCATTTCCAGATATACCATGGAATCATCCATTTCTTTGCTCACGTTTCTTGATTGCTCACCAACCATTTCCAGCTTCTTTTCCATTTGTTCCATCCTTTTCTCAACCTCCTTTATTGTTGATTCATTCCTTTCTAGTGCTTGCTGTATTGTTTCAATTTTTTGATCCAGCTTTTAGATGTCTAATTTCATTTCTGCCTTTAAGTTCCCCATCTCTTCTTTTAATTCATTTGTGTCAGCTCTTGCTTCAGTATGATTTTTCGTCATTATTTCCTGAATTTTCAGCATGGATTCTTGTAAAGTAAGAAGGGTCGATTGGATATTAGCATTCGTGATGACAGGTTGTTTTTCTCCAGGTAGAGTTTCTTCAATTGTCTTTTGTGCCATCACTGAAGGCGATGGCGTCGCAGTTGTTTGTATTGAAGTAGTCTTCTTCCCAGTTTTAGGCGTTGTGTTGGTCATCGAGGTCATTTCTTGTAAAATTTGTTTTTGTATTATACTAAATACATTATCCCAAATTAGCATTCGCTATTGAAAAGTATCAGCTATGTATGGCCACTACTCTAATTAATATAATATGTTACAGGGTTAACCTCTCTTGTCAATATATATATTCTCCAGAACAATTTTAAAGCTATTTTCTAAATCAAATACCTGGATTTGTAGATCTTATATAATATATCAAATTCCTCTATTTAAATTTAAGTACTATTAATCTGTACATCTATAAATGCTATGAAATTCCTAATCTCAATAATAGTGTTATAAAATAATATTTCAAATGCTTACAAATCTAAATGAAAATATATTAACCTTGCTATTCAATAGTTAATTAGTTAATCTATAGTAATCACAATTAGTCACAATTAATTATTTAATTCAATATAATCAGAGCCTTTAATCAAATATCAACACCTAAATAATTAATTAATTACCACCTCCTATTTTTTTCTATGTGCTATAACCAGATATAAACTTCAACATTTACTAATGTATCAATTAAATGATATATAAATTACGTTTACCACATTCGAAAATTAGTTGAGTTGATGTCAAGAAATGATTATTACACTCAGCAGAATTTAAAGGCATAAAGTGTCTTAATGTAGTTGTTCAGTTCTTCGTCTCTAAATCAAAGTTCCTTCACCGAATGGACCGGAAGCAGTCTTGCTGAGTAATGACTCTGGTTTCACCGTCTTACCGCTCTCTCCACTATAGCCGTTCCACCTTTCATTTAAAAGTCTTGTAAGTCAATCTTTAAATTTCATATAGTCTCTTCCTTTAATAAATCTCCTCCACTTATTACAGCTCCAGTCCAATAATCCAAAAAGTGTTCAGTCACTCAGATCTCTCCGACTCTCTTATCTTCTCTATCCGACCGCTCGCATCCTTACTCTCTTTCATCTCACGAGCTCTTTCACTTTCACTGCCACTCGTATCTGCTCCAACTAAGTTTCTCTAATATTCGACGCTCAATCAGGATAGCAAATTCTTTTACCCACACTTTTTGGATTTTAAGAATATTAGTTCATCTTTATTCAAATATAGGATTTAAAAAAATAATGTACCTTGGAATTTTTGCTTTTTTGTTGCTGCTGGCTGTTGTATTTTTAGTTTTATGTTTTAAATTGCGCATTAATTTTTTTCTCAGAAAGGCATTTTATAGTTTAAAAGGGAAAACACTAGACCAGGGAAGTCAAACTCAAGGGCCGAGGGCTGGATCCAGACTGTGGGATGATTAGATCTGGTACACACATCCTGAAAACAGTGAAGGACAAACCTGCAGTGCCTCTGCCAGAATAAATGGAGTTTGGGAGGGCTGCGTGTGGCCCCCTAAGCTGCATTTTTGCTGGCAGAGGATTGCAGGAGGCCATTGCAGCTAAAAAATGAGCTTGGGAGCCCATTTTTTTCTGTCAGAACGCTTGGGCCACCACATATGCACCCAACATGAGTGATGCTGAGCTGGCCATGCCCACCCTGGCCACACCCATCCCAGCCCCCCAAGGTTAAACACAACCCTGATGTGGCCTTCAACGAAATCGAGTTTGACATTCCTCCACTAGATTTTAAAGGATAAATAATCAAGTGTTTTATCCTTCTGTTTAGAAAGTAAAATCTTCTCAGTATAATTCAATGTTATGATAAACAGGAATAAACATTATGATATGCATATCTATTTAATTTCTGTGTTTGTTTTATATGTGTACCTTAAAATAAACTATTGTAAATAACAAAACAATATTGTAAAAATGGACAGAAATCGTGAATTTGTGCTAGCAAGGATGGCCTAGGACATTTTGCTCATGAAGAAAAGTAGCATATTAACTACTCTCCAGAATCATGGTAGAGGTTCATCGAAATCATTTTGGTCTCTGTGGCAGAAAATTCCATAAATGCTTCCATCAATCCTGGCAATTAAACAAACACAATATTTTTATGCCTTTCATAGCACCAAAAACTGCTGAGGCAAGCATTTATAAAAAGAGTTCAGCCAACCTTACACAAATTCCTTCAAATATTCAAAGATTTACACAAATGCTTCAATTAGTAATACATTTAGCTTTTAGGGTTTTGAAAAAGAGATATTATAGTTGCAGTAATGAATTGTCCATTGTTGTCCATTAGGACAACTACAAACTGAAGATGCAGTGACTTGTTACCTTACTTCTAACTCATCTCTTTGCTAATTCTTTATCTTCTGTTGTGATAACAACAATTAGATTGTTTCCAGGCACCCGCCTTTCCCAGAGAAATTGCTAAAAGAAAAACTTCCAGAAAAGGAGGTAACCATTATATGGATATCTGAATATACAATGATTAGCAGCATTCTGATGAAAAAGCCAGCAATGAAGATAAAATGAATGGCATTTTTTCCTTAGGATTTATTACTTATTTATTTTATTTGAGTTTTTAACCTGTCTTATTTATTTATATAAATAAGTAAAGGTGGTAAACATATCTAATTTTCCTGCCTCTTCCTATTTTTCCCATAATGAAAACCCTTTTAAGTGAATTGGGCTGAGAGAAAGTGATTGGCCTAAAATCAGCCATCCAGTTTTCATGACTAAGGCAGGCCTGGAGCTCATCATCTTCTGATTTCTAACCTGGTGCCTTAACCACTAGTTGATGTGATTATTTTTATGAAAAAGAATGTTTTCTAATGTAAATGTTTACCAATACGTAAAGTAGTATTCTTAAAGTAAGCTTCCTTCCTTAAAAAAAATCCTTGGACCTGCAGCCTATAGTAAATACAATATTTCTAAGGTCCCAAATATTTTTTTAATAGGAGACCTCTCTCCTTCTCCACGTGCTCATAAACATGTGTCAAAGTTAGGAAAAATAAACCTGTAGAATATTGGCAAATACTATACATTTTTTTTTAAACAAGTTTTATTAATTTTTAAAACACACAAATTATCATTATTTATTACATGTTTAAACCTTTTTCATTGTAAATTTAACAAGTCAGATAAATTATGATTCTGTTTTAAACCATTTCCATATAACATACCAAAACCTCTTATTCAATTTCTCTTTACTTCTCTTTACTCTTATTCAATATCATTATTATTATTTCATCTATTTCTTTCTGACTTAGTTACCATTATTCTCATTCTATATTTCTATAAGTTTTTACTAATTCTCCCCCAAAAAAACATATACACACAACACACAAAACATAAAAAAATCTTTTTGGAAAGTAACTTGGACCCAGGTGTCTCTCTCTTCATGGACTTCAATTATATTCATGCTCATCTTACATATCATTACTTATTTTATTTACCATTCTAAATCTTCTATATTAACTTCTCCACATATTTCACCCTTCTTAATTCTATCTTAATTAATCATCTTAGTTTGAATCATTATATTTGTATCTTTTGTCCATTTTTTATCATCCCTTTATCTCATTCCTTATAAAAAGGAAGAAAATAAGTTTCTCCTGAAATCATTAATCAGAGTATGATGCCTTTCTATCCCCCCTAAGTTAGTCAAATTAATCTTTAAAATAATATCCAATACCCAATCCGATTTTGCTTGGTACATTCTATCTAACTAATACATCCAAAATAATTAAGTACATAATTAGACAATAAATCCAAATATTAAAAAGATACTATAATAAAAATTTTATAATAACATCAATACCATAATCTTATTAAACTCTTTAATTAAAACAGTATTCTAAACCCCCCTATTATTAAATTTTAAAGCCAATCATTTTTAAACATTTTAACATTTTAATCTCTTATCAACTCTTAAACCATTACAATACTACCATCTCATCTTATGTACCTTGCAAAATCTTTTTTTTTTTTAAATTATACTTTATCCATTATCCATAAAAATTTCTTTTTCCATTTAATTTCAAAACATTGTAGCTTTTCTCCACCTTTTCCTTTCTTTCTTCTCCCAACAAACCTTTCTACCCCCCTTCTTCTAACCTCTGCCTTACCGGCTTCCCTTCTCTGTCGATTCCTTTTCCCTTTGTTTACTATCATCATATTGGTTTTGCACCTTATTTTTCCCTTTCTTAAATGTTTTTTAAATCTTAAGTCCTTTAGTTTTCTTCTCTTTCTCTCTTCCTTCTTTCTTGATCAAATTCTGAGATTCATTAAAGATGGCTCCTTCCTTTCTTTCTTGTTCCTCTGCTGTCTTCATCTGCTGTAATGTTTGTTGATAGTTAATAGCGCCATTTCTAAAAAAAGGAAAGCTTCTTCCACACCATCTTTACCATTTTTTTTGCTTGTTCATATTCTTTTCTTAGTTCCTCAACAGAAAGAGCCATTATAAATCTTTTCTTTTCTTTTCCCTTTCTTTCTTCTTACAACAACCAGAATATTCAAAAGAAAATAAAAAAAAAAACAGTCCCAAAGTTATCAGTCAGTCCAAACCAAGGCAGAGTTCTCACTTTCTCCTTCTGGGGTAATATCAATCAAAGAGAAAGAAAGTCCAAATCTGTTTAAAATCTTATTGCAATATCTTCTAGTCTTCAAATCCTTAAGGCATCTGCTCCAACAAAGTCTTAGCATACAAATATTTTCTTTTAATCCTCTCTCTTCCCACTCATCGCTTAAAACCAATTTTCACCTAAAAAAATAGGTTTCTTAATATCCAGTTATTTATTCCGTAGGAAAAGAGGAAAGCTATCCTTTCAGCACCATCCAACAGCCGCTTTTTTCCTCTTCTGGCAGGTATTATTCAGAAAGTCATACTTTTCAGGAATTTTATTAAATATGTCTTAGAGTCCTAGGAGCCAAGAAAAACTTTCTCCTCTCAAGCACTTTCTCCACTTCCTCCTGCGCATTCTTACCCGGCTGCCAGCTTCTTTGTGGCGGCCATACGGACCGCCGCTGCACCGTCCTGGGAAAAGGGGGTTCTACCGGCCGGGAGGGGTCTGCAATACCCTCAACCCCTTCTCCGGATCCCCTACCTTCAGCTGCCCCTGCAGGGCAGCCTAGCTCCGCACCCGTCTGGGTCGGAGCCCCAGAAGCGGCTAGCGCGGCGAGGGATCGCGCAGCCGCAAATCCCTGCCACTCGCGGCCGACAAACCGGAAGTTCCTGCAAATACTATACATTTTTGATGACTGAACTTTTGAACAATATCAGCAGGGTCTGTCAACCTACAGCAGATCTCCCTAAACTATCCTCTGCCTGACTACCGTTTCCAGATAAAGTCTGTTGGAATAGGATTCATGACTACCATGACTAAAGCTGCCAGACTAGAGAAAAGTTTCCTTAAGTATTGGCTAATAAGTAATTAGTGTTGGTTAACATTGTAAGATTGCATGCTTGATTTGATTGAACTATATTGACACAATGCTGAATTTATGTTTTAGCAGTATCCCTATACTGGTGTTCTTCCCATTTGTACAGGATGTGAATAAGCACAGAAGCTTTACTTCCAGTTTTCCCCCCCTGAGATTGGCTATCCTTAGTGTGCTCAGTTGTAAAGAAATAAAAATCTATTCATTAGTGCTTGAGTAGAAGTGTCAATTACTCAAAAAACTTAATCAAACAGTGACAATCAAGTACTCATGTGATAGAGATATTGAAGACAAAGCTTGCTTCTATTATCTGTTCAATCTTTGTCAAAACATAATGAGTAATAGCTCTCTTTCAATAAAAAGAAACAAATATTAATTTTTGAGCCAAGAAGCACTTTAAAAAATTTCCTTGCTTCACTTCAAAAATACATCTTCCATTCTAATATTATTTTAAAAACCAAGCCTCCTTGATCATTTTGCTTCTATTAAAACAAGAATTTATTTTCTGTCACTTGCCCTTAAGTATGGGCTGTGTCAATCCATGTCTACATGGCATATTTATTACCATAGTAGTATATACATTTACAGAAATTGTTTTCCTGGTTACAAAGCAATGTTTCTTGGATTAAACATTTAGTTTTCCCTTGTTTAAATGTCTGTTTTGCATGCAACCTAATCTTTTATTTGTTGCAATTTCTGAGTTTGACTAATAAAACCTTGGGACTGCATTGTTGAGAAACAATGTGTAATGACTGACTTTGCTTACAAGAGTGGATAGACTTCCATTTTAGAACACACTTAGAGTCATTGGGATATCTACTCCTATTAATGTCCAGTCCACAAAATAAGCAACTGTACTTCCAAACTGAATCTAAGCTACAAACCACAGGGGCAGTTTCTTTCCCATTTGATGAAAAGCTTTACAAGCTCAAGAGCTTTCACTCTTGGGGAGGGGCATACGATGATTGCCAAATTACAGATTTTTTTATATGGCTATCTTTGATTCTGAGGCAAGCCTGCCCATCAAATGAAATCCCATATACTTAGACCTAAATAATTCTTGGCATGTGAGAACTGAACATAGTTCCCAGGCGTCTCCCACAAAATTCCACTGCTGGAGACACCACTTTAAACTTAAGTTTCCCTCTATTGATGTCCAAAAACGGCCTTTTCTTTGGGACACCTATCCATAGGAACTCAGCTCCCGCCATCGGTGCTCAAGATAAATTTCACTCTCTTTGTATATGACATCTCTTGATGATACTTATCTACTGCTCACAGACATTGATTTATTGATATAATTCATTTTAATATACTACTTCAGGGGGAAGGTAACAGCATTCCACATGCCTCAGTGTATTATCATGCTGGCCATATGACCATGGAAATGTCTTCAGACAACACTGGCTCCCTTAACTAAGCATCAGAGGTGACCATTGTTCCCTAGAGTTGGACATGACTGGACAGAGGAAAACTTTATCACTTAACCACAATTGGGCCCAGCAACTCTGTTGCTAAGCAATTTCATCATTAAATGAAACAACATGTGACCACACCCAATTTACATCATCAGTTTATTTTTTGCTGTTAAGCAAAACACCCATGTTTCTTAAGCACGTTGACAAGTCATCTTGTCTTATGACTTACTGCTGGCTTGCCCGTTGACTTTACTGGAAGCTGGCTGTGAAGGTCTCAAATGGGGATCACGTGGCTGCTGCAACTATCACAAATCATAAACGAAGGCAAAGCACTAAATTACAATCAAGTGACTGTGGGGATGCTGAGATGGCTGTAAGTTTGAGAACAGGTTATAATCTACTTTTCCCGTGCCATTTTATGTTCAAGCAGTTGCTGAACAAGGCAGTGTAGAGAATTTCCAATACATAAATAAACACAACCATTATTTCTTATAAAGTTCATATAATGTTGAATTGTTTAGAAAAGTCCTAAGGAAGCTGTGATTACTCCTGAAAACTTAACAACTTTTCCTAAAGTTGAAAATCAAACAAAGCATAATTAATTTTCTCCATAACTTTCATAGTTTGAAGCAAAGGCATGAAAACAGTACATTAAAAAATCATTTTCAACAATGTAATGCAGGTGTGTGATTTAATTTCAAATAAAAAATTTAGATTTTCCCCACCAGAAATATCCCCAAATTTAGGAAGAAACAAAGCAATACTCTGATCAGGTTAAAACAAAAACACATTTCCCATTTTCCAAATGTTCTGACTCAATAACTTATTAGGGCTCATGTTACAGAAGTTAATGAAATACTGAACTCTCTTATCAGTTTCTTGCAGAATGTAGATTTTAGTCATGATATGTTCAACACCATATGAACACAGGTTTTTTTTTTTTAAAAAAAATATTTTTTGTTCATTCACAGAAAGTGAGTTTTCAGCAAAGGCTCAAGGTAAGAAACTGTCAATACAAGAAAGCCATAAACACCCTCTTTCCATTGACCATAGCAGAGTTAAAATACTTGTCTAATTTTCTGCCTCAGAAAACAAAGGGGCTTAGAAATGTTAAATTTTAGATCCCTATAAACAAATGTTCTACTTGGAGTCATCAAATTATTAAAATTTTACCAATTTAATTCATCTTTTAGGGGCTTCTTCCAGCATCTCAATACTTTATCAACCACAATATCATGCACATTTTCTCAGAATTATGAACCATTATATTCAGAATTTATACTCACAAGTAGATGGGAAGAATATGTTTAAAATTTCTGGAAGAGAAAAATAGGGCAGCACAGTAATAATTGACAAGCAAAACACCAAGGCAGCTGGCAACCAAGACTGAATATTTTGCAAGCTATTACAAAAGTGTGCCTCAGTCCACTTAAGCCTTTAAAAACAAAACAAAAACTGGCTCAGAGTCATTTAGGTATGAGACTATGATATATAAATAGCTTAAATGATAAGTGTGGATAAGCCAAAATGAACTATCTCAGGATCTAGATAAAATGAAATAAGATAAGAGTCAAAGAATGTGTGACAACTTCTTTGGACTCACAGGAAGAAGAAACCCTGGCCAGCCTTTAAAAAAAAACTTTAAATCTGCTCATGTGCTGCAGGACTGGTATGCAACAATGAAGAAATATAGGTCAACAGCATGGGTAAAGGTGGAATGGCAGGCTGAAGCAGACTCTTGGTAAGTGCAATCGATATTGTGATCACATTGCATACTTATTGGGATACCACTAATTCTTTGCTGCCATCAATTGGTTGTCTGAATTCTGGCAACCCAGATATGGTGGCCTTGCCAGTGTCGCTCCCTCCCCAAGAGAGTGCTGTGAGCTGCTGCTATGGTCTTTTAAGACATATTAGTAAACTGCTTGTGCATGGCACTGAATTGAGAAACATTGTCTCTCTGATCTGCTGTATGATTGGAAAACCCATGTTGGATTTCAAAATATTCTACAGTTGAAGATTGTTGGGAAAAATTGGTTCTGTACCTCCAAAGGACCTGGAAAAAATGGTTATTTGTACTTCTTTCAGTCAGGATTCAGGTCTGAAGTAGCACTGACTGTACTTGTTGTTGACCTCTGGTGAGCTCATAATGGGAGAGTGCATCCACCCTGGTCCATCTTGATCCTTTGGTATTCTTCCAGTTCAGTTTAGGGGATTTGGAATGGGGGATATCACATTATACTTGTTTTTCTCTCTTTCTGTTTGTTATCTTAGGCCAGGATATTTCTGGGAGAAGGAGTGACTTGGATTGTCACTCCCTTTAGCTCTAGAGATTTTCCATTTTCAACTCTGCCTGGAATATACTTTTCCAGTCAGTATTGGGACACAATTTGTAGATCCTTTTAGATGCATGAGTCCTACTTGAAGAATAGGTGGCAGCTGTGTTTGGGAGATCTTTGTACAGGTTCATCTTGTGCACATTTGAAATATGTGACAGGTTCAGAAAGCAGTGGTGTGAGCAGTTTTGGCATTTCTTATTAAACTCATATAACACCACTACTCCATGATCTGTACTAGTTTTCCTAGCAGATTTCTGGATGCAATTAAAGGTGCTGGTTATCATCTACAAAGGCTACTGGGGATATGGCCAGGATATTTGTGGGAGTTTCTCTCTCTCTGTCCACCATATGGATCACTGAGACCATTCTCTGGGTACCTTACTGAAGGCCTAGCTATTTCCCTTGGCTGTTTCCCCAGGCCATGAGGCTAAGTGAATTCTGCTGCTAATGATGTGATTTTCTGTGATTGGGATTATTGTTTTAATGTTGCATTATATGTTGTAGTTTTTGTTTTAATCTTTTTACATCACCCAGAATCACTGTTGTCAAATGGGTAGCCATGTAATAAATAATTAAATTAAATAGCTTATTTCAGTACCCCACCTATTTTCTTCCCAGTGTACAAGGGAATCCAATAGATGGATATACGCCACAAGCCTCAATGCTTAAACAACATTTTGAAATATAAATATATGATTTGTTGTATTATCTTGAACAAGTCTAGCTGATCATTTCAATAATGAATCATTCCTTGGATGGGGGCCATTTCTAAAGGCTCCATTTCCTTTCTCTAAGATAGAGAGAAATGGCAAAATATTTTGGAAGCAAAATATGCCAAGGTCAATACTTTGAAAAGTCTTTGTGCACTATCCAAAGGTGAGTTTTGACTTTATTAATCCATGGTTACACTGCTGCCTAAAGCAGAATAATTATCCTGTTATGTAACAGAACTATCTCAGAACAGGATTTACTTCTAATGACCAACATGAAATACATTTTGCTTCACATTTGTAGTCTACTGTATAGAAAGACTATCGGTAACTATCATTTGGGGTTCCAGAAAATTTAATCACTATTTCTAATCTCAACCAGCTATTCGACAGGAATAAGCTGTTGGGCATGAGCTTGAACTGAAACAGAGATTACATGGCAAAATATACACTGATAGTTAGAAATTCCCCGAAAGCCGCTTTTAAACTGCAAAGAGATATGATTGAGTGTCTGAGACTATTTAAGAAGTAGACAGAAGAGGTATTTATCTTTTCTGTTCCCTTTCTAGCACAAAAAAGGAACAAAATAAAAAGTCAGTCAAAAACAAGAACAGCGCATACATACATTTAATATACTTAATTATATAGTCTGCATGAAGGCTTACAGAAATAAGATATAAAAGTATCTTGCATAACTTTAGATTAGACTAACTATAAAAGTTTCCTGTTCCAATCACAATGGTTGTGTTGAATTATAAACAATGATCCCTTAATCTTTCATTTGATGACTGTACAATCCTTACCACTGTATTATGGTATCTTACATGCCATTTTTGTAAAAAACTATCATTATAAAAACTATTTATGTACTCTTATCTCTGTGGCTCTGCGTGTATAGCCAATTTGGTCTAGTTGTTAAGGCATCAGGCTAGAAACTGGGAGACTGTGAGTTCTTGTCCCACTTTAGACATGAAAGCTGGATGGGTGAGTTGGGCCAGGCATATACTCTTAGCCCAACTCACGCCACAGTTATTGTGGGAAAAATAGGAGGGAAAAGGAGTATTAGGTATGTTTGCTGCTTTTAGTTATTTATAAAAATAATAAATGTGATAAATAAATATATTCAGTGTGGTTTTCTTTGAAGCATACTGGATTGTTAATCTTAATCTTCCATTATTGACTCAAAAACATGTTAATTCTACTTCTTACATGCACATGAAGAGATTAGTTTGGGAAAACAGTATGCCTTTTATATGCTGAGTGTTCTGGGAGTTGTAGTCCAATACATATATAAGAACTGAGATGATATAGGACTATTTTCTGGTATGTCACACAATTTTATGTCCTGTTATTGATATAACCATGACTGGATGTTTGATGATACAAACATCATCATAGATTCCAGGGAAGCTTTTACATAAATGTGATTGGCAGCCTTATGTTTTTTTTAATACTCTGTCTTCTCCACTACCAATAAATGTAGATAAACAATTATAGTGAAAACAGAAAGCTTCAAATTATAGTCTAGCAAAATTTTCTAAGAATAATTTATATATATTTCCAACATACAAACTAACACTGATAAAAAAAAGTCTTGCTACTAACTCAGAAAGAAGATGTGGAAATACTACAGCTTTTAAATGTCATTTTTCTATTGCTTTTATTATTTATTCCATTTTTATATTGCTCTGTCTTTCAAAACATTTCCCTTCAAGCATTCAAAGCAGGATTTTTCTTCTGATTTAATACCAAAAGAGGTACATGGATAAGAGCAGTTTGCCCTTACTTCAGTTTACACCCCAATTATCTTTTATCCAACTTTTTTTCCTCACAGACCAGCAATTACGTTAGATGTGAACAAGGCTAAATATAAAGCTGGATTCACATCCTTTTAGATCTTTCCTTTCCCTGAATCTTTTTTTATACCTGAATAAAGCTTTCATATGTAATTATCCTAAAGGATATCTCTTAATTATTGATCCAGAGAAAAATATTAGATATCCTCAGTTTGATGAGTATTAATGTTCATCTTTTTTTTTCTTCCGAGCATTTTCTGGGATGTGCAGGATCTCCTCTTTTGGGGAATCAACCAAATGATGATCTGACTGACTGGCTTGTTGCCTGAGCCTGATGTCCTGAACTGAGTAAGAATGACTGGCCCAAAATTACAGAGCTGGCTTTTCATGCCTAAGGCAAGACTACAAGTCATAGTCTCCTAGTTTCCAGCTGGTGCTTTAACCATTCGACCAAACTGGCTCTCCTATTGATGTTCACATAGAATTCTAAAAATTTCAAATCAGTTACAGAGAATTACATTCTTAATATTCATTTTTCACCATTTTCCTTAATGTTATTCCTTCAGTAACAACCCTGTGAGATAGACAAAACTGAGAGAATTATGAGCCAGATCCAGATTTTAGTCATTTTATACTTTTCACCTGTGGCGTTCGCAACAGACTAAGCCGAAGTCTTCACTCCGGTCCGTGTTTCCAGCAGAAACACGGACTGTTCCTATTGGCTGATGCCGTTTGACAGCCGGCTATAAAAAGGAGCTGTCAAATGGCATCAGCTGTTGTCCGCCAGCTGGCTGCCTTGTTAGTGCAGCAGCCGCGGCAACCCTTTATTGTTTCAATAAAGTAACAGCTGAAGTTCGTTCCAAGTTTGCCTCAGGTTATTCTGCCGCTCTACAACACTGCCGACGAGGGCGGGATCCCTATAAGAGGCAACCGGGCAACGAATCGCTGAGCGAAGTCACTACAAAAAGAGCCGAAGTCACTACCGAGCTAAATGTCACTTTAAGAGCTACTGTCACTATTCGCGAGCGCGAATTTCAACTTTCCTCGAAAGATCAGGCACCGCTGAGTTGAGATGACTTCAAACCCTGCATTCCCGCCTTTCAGACCGACAGCGGAAACATGGGAGTCCTACAGAAACCGATTTGACTGTTTCCTAGATGCCATAGACCTTGCTGACATTTCCGACCATAGGAAAAAGTCCTACTTTTTAAGTTTTTGCGGAGCCACAGTGTTTGACACTGCTACGGCATTATTGGCTCCACGTTCAATTAAGACTGTTCCATGGGAAGAATTGCAGGAAATTCTTTCCAACCACTATTCCCCTAAGCCATCCCAAATTGCTAGGCGTCATGCTTTTAGGAGACGGATTCAGACTGAGGGAGAGACTATTAGTGGGTACATGGCTGCCCTACGAACAGCTGCCTTGCATTGTGGGTTTAGAGACTATCTGGAAGAAATGTTATTAGACCAACTAGTTTGTGGAGTCAGGGATTTAAGGCTACAAAGGCGTCTATTGGCTAAAAGAGATTTAACCCTTAACTTAGCAATTGAAGAGTCTCAAGCTGCTGAACTATCAGCACTTTCAGCAGCAGAAATTCAGGGAAATCCAATTAGCCAGGGCAGCTCAGCCATCCATTACGATGAAGCCTCCTCAGAAGAAGGCTATGAAGAGGCTAATGATGTAAATCGCCTCAGGCAGCAAAAAACCAGTCAAGGGGAAAACAGGCCAAACCCCAATCTACCTCCACGGCATCAGCCCATTTTGTCTAAGCTGTGGAGGAAACCACCTCAGGGCATCCTGCAAGTTCAGGAATGCCATTTGTCTAAAATGCCAAAGGAAAGGTCATTTAGCCAGGATCTGTCAAGCAGGAAAGACTTTTGCCCAAAAGCCTCAGACAACCCAACATTTCCAAAAACAAGTTGAAGACCGTTCTATCTGCTATCAAGCCAAGCTGACTAACAAAGGCTCTAACAAAATTAGTGTTTTTGTTTCTATAGAAGGAAAACCTTGCAGGATGGAGGTTGACACAGGCTCAGCACTGTCCATCATCTCATGGAGCACCTTGAAACAACTATTTCCCAGAATGGCTAAGAAGAAGCTTCACGGCTGCCAGTTAACCCTATGCGACTACCAAGGCAGGACCATCCCAGTCATCGGAAAAGGCAAGTTTGTTGTACAATTTCAAAATTTTAAAGGTCACTTGCCTTTAGTGGTAGTGGATGGTGCCCTCCCTAGCCTGTTGGGGTTAGACTGGTTCCCTGCCCTTGGCCTCCATATAAGCGGAATCCACTCTATTACAAATCCTGAAGTGGACACTTTGTTTAATGACACTTTGTTTAATGATGTGTTCAGCGAGGGACTGAGCTGTTATTCAGGAACCCCAATATCTTTCAACTTGGACCCTCAGGCAGTACCAATCCGTTTAAAGCCTTGAAGGGTACCTTTTGCAATCCGCCCCAAATTAGACATGGAGCTTGACAAATTAATTAAACAAGGTGTATTAGAGCCTGTGGACTTCGCAAAATGGGAAACCCCAATAGTGACACCCCTGAAGAAAGACAGGAGCATAAGAATCTGTGCGGATTACAAGATGTCATTGAACAAATATTTACAAATCAGTGCCTATCCAGTCCCTGTTATACAGCACCTACTATATTTGTTTGAGCCAAGAACCATTTTCACTAAATTAGACATGTCACAGGCCTATCAACAGTTCCCTGTTGATGACACAGCCACTGAACTACAAACTAATGTAATGCACATGGGCGCTTTCAAATGTAGATGCCTCCAATTTGGCGTAAGTGTAGCCCCAGGAATTTTCCAATCCTTAATGGAAAGACTTCTTCAAGGATTACCGGGTGTAATTCCGTATTTTGATGACATTTTAATATCTGCCCCTGACAAGCCTCAGTTACTGCAAAGAGTCAGAGGAGTCCTCGATCGTTTCAGACAGCATGGTCTTAAGTTAAAGAAAGACAAGTGCACTATTGCCACCCCACAGGTAGAATTTTTGGGATACCGAATTGACGCCTCTGGTATTCACCCAATCGAATCCAAAGTAAGGGCTATTCACGAGGCACCCACGCCAATGAACAAAACTGAGCTCCAGGCCTTTTTAGGACTTCTTAACTTTTACGCTTCATTCTTGCCTCATAAAGCTTCCATTGCAGAGCCTCTGCACAGACTCTTGGACAAGCAATCCACCTGGCACTGGGGACCTAGGGAAGCCCATGCCTTCCATGCTGTCAAATCATTACTTACATCCAATGCTGTCCTGATACAATTTAATGAACATTTACCTTTAGTTTTAGCAGCAGATGCTTCTCCTTTTGGCATAGGTACTGTTTTAAGTCATAGACTACCTAACAGTTCTGAGGCACCCATTGCCTTTTTCTCCAGAACTTTTTCCCCAGGTGAGTGCAACTACAGCCAAATTGACAAGGAGGCTTTGGCTGCAGTTGCTTCTGTCAAAAAATTCCATGAGTTTCTATATGGACACTATTTCGAGTTGATCACAGATCACAAGCCTCTGTTAGGCCTTCTGTCTGGCGAAAGACAAACTCCTCAGATTTTGTCTCCAAGAATGACCAGGTGGACCTTATTTCTGGCTGCCTATTCCTATACACTGGTTCATCGACCTGGCAAGAGACTATGCCATGCTGATGCTCTTAGTAGCTGCCCCCTGCCTGTTCCTGTAGAGGATCCTGCACCAACTAATGCTGTTTTCCAGATCAACGGTCTCAAACTCCCCATCACTGCCCTCGATATCGCTGCCCACTCTTCAAGGGACAAGGTAATCGCCCAAGTTCTTGACTGGGTGGGAAGTGGGTGGCCAGCAATTCCTTATGCCCCCGAATTCGTGCCTTTCAAAATTTGCCAGCAAGAACTATCTTCTTTGCAAGGCTGTTTACTTTGGGGAACGAGGGTAGTTATCCCTTCCAAGTTGCAAGACTCAGTTTTAAAGGTCCTGCATGAGGGCCAACCCGGCATTGTCAGGATGAAGGCCCTGGCTCACAGTTATGTATGGTGGCCAGGCATGGATGCTCAGATTACAAGTTGGGTGAATGCTTGTCAGCCATGCCAAACTACCAGACCTGCTCCACCCACATCCACTCCAAGCAGGTGGGAAGATTCTGTGGCCCCTTGGTCCCGGGTGCATATTGATCTGGCTGGCCCCGTTCATGGGCGTACATTCTTGGTGATGGTTGATTCTTTTTCTAAATGGGTAGAACTGACCTTGATGACCACCACAACTTCAGAAGCTGTCACTAAGGCTCTATTAAGGATATTTGCTACCCATGGCCTCCCTGACACCAGCCCCGTTTACTTCCTGTGAGTTTGAGGTCTTCCTAGCCAACCTAGGAATAAGGCACGCACATACAGCTCCTTTTCATCCTGCCAGTAATGGCCTGGCTGAAAGAGCAGTCAGATCAGTTAACGAGGCCCTGGCAAGGTTTGGGCCTATAGATTGGCACTCTAGGCTCGCTAAGTACCTCTTGACCAAGCACACAACTCCCTGTGCCACCACTAATAGGTCTCCGGCTGAACTTCTCATGGGTAGATGTCTGAGGACCACCCTAGACAGACTCCATCCACATTATGCCCCAGTCACACCCCTAGGGTCAAAAAGCCAGGCAAGGGAGTTCGCTGAGAATGACCAGGTCTATGCCCGGAACTATGCGGGACACCCTTTGTGGATGCCTCGGCAAATTGTGGCGGTAACTGGTCCTACGTCTTACAGGGTCCAACTGCAAGACGGGCGCATCTGGCGCCGCCATATCGATCAGCTTAGAAGGTGTTGGAGTGCGCCTGCAGATGGCCCTCAAGACGTTCCTGCAAAAGAGAAACCGCCGGTGCCCAAAGAAACTTCCCTTGGATCCGACAGGAACGCAAGCCTACCTGAACAGCCATCTGTCCCTCGCCCAGAAATGCCTGAAGCCAAGACGCCAGCTTCGTCGGCACCAGAAGTTGCCCAGCAAGCAGAAAAGTTCCTTCCAGCAGCAGCTTCGTCAGGACTTAGAAGATCTGGCCTGTGCAAGCGCCCGAGTTATCTGAAGGACTACGCATGCTCCATTCTGGGGGAAAGGAGTGTGGCATTCGGAATAGACTGAGCTGAAGTCTTCACTCCGGTCCGTGTTTCCAGCGGGAACATGGACCGTTCCTATTGGCTGATGCCGTTTGACAGCCGGCTATAAAAAGGAGCTGTCAAACGGCATCAGCTGTTGTCCGCCAGCTGGCTGCCTTGTTAGCGCGGCAGTTGCGGCAATCCTTTATTGTTACAATAAAGTAAAAGCTGAAGTTCGCTCCGTGTTTGCCTCAGGTTGTTCTGCCGCTCTACAACAGGTGCTTTAACCATTTGACCAAACTGGCTATCCTATTGATGTTCACATAGAATTCTAAAAATTCCAAATCAGTTACAGAGAATTACATTCTTAATATTCATTTTTCACCATTTTCCTTAATGTTATTCCTTCAGTAACACCCCTGTGAGATAGACAAAACTGAGAGAATTATGAGCCAGATCCAGATTTTAGTCATTTTATACTTTTCACCCATTTTAACATTATGGGTAGCCCTCCCGCTATTTTAGAAATACTTGCACAGTAACAAGCACAAGAAGTTATTCTGCAAACCATTTACCCAGCTAAAATGATAACTAAAAGTCATAAAGCTACGATGTTACTCTGGCATCAGAGTAAAGCAGGTAACTCTGCTTTGACTGGCTGGGAGGGCTAAAACGGGTTCAGGAGATCATAACAAGCAAGGTTGAAGAATATCAGACCTGATAAATTTAAGGTTGTTTCCATTTAAATTTGCTTTGATTTAAGTTTGGATTTTGCTGCCTACACGATATATATCAGATCTGATAAATGTTTGTTTTACTGATAAGACATGCTTATTTGTTAGGGAGACATCCACTTATTTTGATAACCTTAAGACCACAGGATCCTTGCTTGAGATTTTAAGCGTAACTTTTGGGATTTGATGGTTGAGGGGGAGGTTGCACCTGCTTTGAAGAACACCAGTTGTCTATTTTGCATAGAATAAACTTGTTCTTATCTCCACCCTCATGTTTTTTATTCATTGGTCTATAATTCCTGGGACAACAGGATGATTGTCTCAACATTATCCAGTAAAACTCTATGGTAATGGTACTTGGTCTATCTAACTAATACCTTTACCATCATCACTACAAAACAGACAGATAAATACAGACATACATACTAAGATGTTCATACACAATGATATATTTTGAATTTGTAATCATGATATACATGATAATTTTCACATTATTTCAGAACAATATGTGAAAAGATTTTGCCATTATACTTTGAACTAAAATACTATGTATCCTGAATGTAAAATATCCAGCCTCAGAATATTCAAAACTATTTAATATAAACCTTAGGAGAGATTTAACAGTTTTTAAAAAAAATCCTAAACTACTTTTAAATATTCAGCATTATTGGATATCAAAATATACACTTAAAATAAGTTTAATATATAATGGTTGATAGCCTTTTTTTAAACAAAACTGTATTTTTAAAACAACTGTTAGCAAGTTGCAAGTGGTTAAGATGATCTTTTGTACAAATAATTAATTTTCCTTTTAATGTGATATTATCACCTCATTAATAAAATCCAAACAAAGAAAATAGAATGTGATGCTCATTCTTTCAGAAGCCAGAGATCATATAAAAAGGGTGATTATCACATTTGTTGCCTTGCACAACTAAATACTATGTTTGCACAAGACATATACTGAAATTCCTAATCAAAGTGAATACAAAGTATAGGTTACAAAACACTGTCAACTGAAAGAAATAGCTAGGATGGAATAAGTTTTTCTTTGCCACAATCCACACAACCTAAGATTGATAAATTCCAGCTCAACCTGACAAATAAACTGCCACCGTTCTCTCTCCAATGTAATATGAATGAGTAAATGAGAGAGAGAGAGAGAGAGAGAGAGAGAGAGAGAGAGAGAGAGAGAGAGAGAGAGAGAGCAAAATGCATCACTATTTCTCAAAGGAATGCAAAGAGACCCTCTGATACTGCAGGTCAAAACAGACATTTGCTTGGTAATAAATCTCCTTAAATTCATCCTTTACGGCTGAGCTATAAAATAAGCAGAATTCAAAGCTGGGGAAACTAAAAAACAGATCTGAAGAATGAAGGATTAAAAGATAGTGGTCATTCATACATCATTCCAACTGCTTCCCACAGAGTCCAACGGTACTCCCACAGTCCTAGTAGAGCCTCTAATTCCTGATTCAGTTTGGTATTCCCACCTGGGGGTGAAGATAAGGCGAGACTTCCATACCACTTAATAATTTCATAGGAAAGAGGGTTTTGGCTGCTATCCTTTATTATGTCATCATTCCACAGAGCATCATTTAAAGCAGTTCTCAATTTTGCACCACAATTGAAAATAGAAAATTGTAGTGCTGTATTGCAACTGGTCATCCAGTTCCTCAGTAGCCTGGCTATTTGTCTGATTACTGATAGAAGCTTCATGAATACCTTAACAGACATTTTGGAACTTCCCTCTGCTACAGCATTAAGGAAGGCAGGTATTGTTTGGGTAAGTGGAAAACAAAATCATGCAGTTGAAGGCTCAACAGTGTCCCACTGTGTAGCATGCATGTCTCACCTCCAAGCTCTGTCGACTCATCACAGACCAATGAAATGATCCTCACAGTGGCATCTCCAGTCAGCACCAGGCTTGGAATTCCCTAAAGGAAAGTGTATGATAGTCCAGGCTGCAAGGAGGGGCACCTCTGTAAACAGCATCTGAAGTGAAGTGAAGTGTAACAGCAAAAGCAGCTGAGATGACTCTGGCACAGCAATGCAGCCAGCACTTGTGCTGCTTTTATTGTTTAATAGGAAAGCCAAAATAGGCACTAGCACTGCCACCTGCTGGCTATTTAAACTATTGCTTGATTAAATTTGATAAGACACCTAAGCAATTCATTGTTCCATAGAGCACTTTTATGACAGCTGAGGCAAGCTTTCAAGATTCCTTAAAAAAAAAAAAAAAGCCAGACAGAAGATAATAAATGTGCATAACCAACTGTAACCATTTAGTGTCACTGATTTAATGCAATGTCATATCTCACTATAATCAGATCTATATTATAATACAAATTCCAAAACCAACGTTCTGAAAAATATAACTTCTGTGAAAGTAATGCATAGATTACTTGGAACAATCAAAGTATTTCATACGTTTCTCCCATGAGATCACCTGATGAAGTGAGACATCATCAAAATTGTAGGGATGTTTTTATTTAACCTTATTTAAACTATAGAGATTTCAAAGGGTTTCCTTCCGAGCTTTTAAGGCAAAGGCTAAATGCAAGAAGCTGGCATTTTGGTTTCAGCATCATAGCTTCAGAAATTGCACAAAACGGCACACACAATGGGCAACAGGTGGCCCATTCTTATTAAAACAGAGGAGACAGAGAAGTTGTATTTTCTTTAGTTAATCATTTAACTATACTAACCACAGCAGCACATGCAAAACACCAGTCACATATTTCCAAAATAATCTCCACAAAAACAGTATGTTCATATATGTTTGCATGTTATGTGTGTGCACACGGACACCTGTGTTTGTGCAAATGAAGCTATTGAAAGTACCTTGTTTCCTCTCTACAATTTATTTTTTATCAGCTTGATAATGGATTCCTTTTGTCTGCAAGGCATCCAAACTGGCAGACTTGCATACACAACTTCCTTGCCATTTTTAGTTTATTCCCACAATTATAATGGAGGACATTTCTTTTTTATGTTTCAGGCAATCCAAAACAAAATAAAAATCTCTTTATTTCCTAATTCCCAGTTTATTTCTCTGTAAAATCCCATTTTATATATACAGTATTTATTAACAGGGATGGGAAAGTATGCTACTGGGCTTTTTGATTTTACATTAACAGCTGGACATCAATGATGGCATACACCATTTATTCCGCAAGTAGTAGCAAAAAAATATCTTCAGCATACATTGAGAAAGTTTGTATTCAGTCTTCTTTTAGCAAAACCATAAATGCGACCCAAAAATTAATTTCCTTTCTCAAAATTAAATGTTCCCTTGCACCTAAGATTATAGATGGAAATTCCTATTGGTCTAATTGAAAAAAAAAAACCAGCTGTTTTTCCTTGGTATTTTGAAAATTTTTCTCTTGTAAAGAAAAAAAAGATGGATGATATGTGAAGTTTTCAGATGAATATCATTGTGGTTGATATCTGGACCTCACTACAAATGTAGGTGCTTTTCTGTTACTTATTTCTACCAGGCTAAGGAATGATGATGTTTGTCCATCATGTTCAAAGAGGACCTTGACATTTAACAGGTTGTGGGCTGTCCACGGCGTGTCCACAAGTGGCTGGTAAGGCCTATACGGGCATGAAATGTTCTGCCACATGTTGGGCAGCCATGTGTGGGCACCATTGTTGCAGCATTTGCAGCTCTGGCTTTGCAGAGTGCTCACTTCTCTTGTTCTATGGTTGTTCTTCTGCCTTCAAATGTCTGGAAGCCTTAGTGGATCAACATGCGCCATGTCGAAACTTAAATACTGGATACACTGAATTTTCACGTATCATTCATTCTGTTCCTATGATGTATCTACAGCCATTGATTTTGTTCATTCTCTGTTTGCTGCTTGTCTCATCCATATATTTCAAACGTTACAAAAAAAACCCATTTGTTCTTCTGTGGATTGTGCACGAAATACTATTTCTGCACAAATATTGTTGAGCAGTGTTTGGAAAGGGAGAATTACGTGTGTCGGAGAGGGTGAGATGTGGAACATTCTTTTCTGAAATTACATTTCAAAATATTCCATACGGCATGGAGATGGGCAGACTAAACAATCACCTGCTTTGATGAAATTTCATTTGTTGGATGCTTTTCGTAAGTGTGGATAGTTATCATTCTGTATAATGGCCAATGTTAGCTTCTTTCTCCATGTAAAAAAACAAGCCTAGCCTTTTTCCAAGTAAATTTAGCAACTGTTACAGGCTTTTTGTTTGCACTCTCTACAAATAGATTTTGAGGAAGAAAGAGGGAGGGAAAGAGATTGAAGAATCTACTTAGTCACAGCTATTAGAAGCATGTATTTATTTAACCAAGACTACTTCACTTAATTGTTATTATTTTGTTTGTTAAAAAACTGAGGTTATGCTTCAGATATTTAAATTTCTAGTGGATTTGACCTCAACCCAGATTTTGGTTTTCTGATCTCTTTGAGGCACCTGTTAGGAGGCTAACTAAATTTTGTCAATTTCTATTGATTTTTTTTCCTGTCTTTTTTCAAAGATGGCCATAGTCCCATGTAGTAGGATTTTCAGAGGTCATTACTCCCAATCTACTATATCCATCATCTTTCTTTGCTTCTTATTTCTGGTTCATTCTTGCATCCCTGACATTTTTTCTGGTTTTGTGCTAGACATATTCTCAATCATCTTCCATGTCTGTTTTCACATGTGTTCTTAAGACCAGCACTACTACGAAACAAAAAGCTGTGATTATATCAGCAGCAAAATGGTACACGTGGGCAAAAGAGTGAAATATTTGTCCTACATTCACACTATGTCTTTCAGTGCCATTGCCATCAGGTTTGGTGACAAATAGGATAAAGAATGAATGAGAGTTATCTTAGCATTCATGTCAGGTTTCAACATATGTTGGATCAGCCCTGTATGTAGGTCTAGGTATGGCAACCTTCTCAATCTGTCCCTTTAAATTTTACAGGGCTTTTATTAATTTTATCATGCATTGAAAAGTAATATGAAAGCTGCAATATTTGCAAAATGAGACTAGTTTGTATTGTTGGTACCTATTTTCTTGTGTTTTAATGATTATTTCTTGTTTAATTTGTTTTTTAATATTTTCTTCCATGTTAAAAGTATATGTTGTGAATGGGAAATGTACAGTACATTCTCTTAAATATTTGTTCAGGAGATACATACTAAATAAAATGTTACAGCATTGTTTTCCCTTTACTCAGACTTTCAGGGTCCTGCTCTTATTTGTCTCATTCCCCTTCTTTCTCCTTCTCTATTGTCAGAGGATTTTAAGTAGCTTGTCTAATTTCTAAATATCACAGAGCAACCCCGTGAGTGTCTAAAACTTGCAGGCTGTTCTAATTTCTCTTATACAGATATTCTGGGTTGTTCTAAATTTATATACAGGTGAAACTCAAAAAATTAGAATATCGTGCAAAAGTTCATTTATTTCAGTAATTCAACTTAAAAGGTGAACCTAATATATGAGATAGACTCATTACATGCAAAGCAAGATAGTTCAAGCTGTGATTTATCATAATTGAGATGATTATGGCTTACAGCTCATGAAAAACCCCAAATCCACAATCTCAGAAAATTAGAATATTGTGAAAAGGTTCAATATTCTAGGCTTAAAGTGTCCTACTCTAATCAGCTAATTAAGCCATAACACCTGCAAAGGGTTCCTGAGCCTTTAAATGGTCTCTCAGTCTGGTTCAGTAGGAATCACAATCATGGGAAGACCGCTGACCTGACAGTTGTGCAGAAAACCATCATTGACACCCTCCATAAGGAGAAAAATCCTCAAAAGGTAATTGCAAAAGGAGTTGGATGTTCCCAAAGTGCTGTATCACAGCACATTAATAGAAAGTTATGTGGAAGGGAAGAGTGTGGAAGAAAAAGGTGCACAAGCAGCAGGGATGACCACAGCCTGGAGAGGATTGTCAGGAAAAGACCATTCAAAAGTGTTGGGGACTTTCACAAGGAGTGGACTGAGGCTGGAGTCAGTGCATCAAGAGCCACCACACACAGACGGATCCTGGACATGGGCTTCAAATGTCGTATTCCTCTTGTCAAACCGCTCCTGAACAACAAACAACATCAGAAGCATCTTACCTGGGCTAAAGAAAAACAGACCTGGTCTGTTGCTCAGTGGTCCAAAGTCCTCTTTTCTGATGAGAGCAACTTTTGCATCTCATTTGGAAACCAAGGACCCAGAGTCTGGAGGAAGAATGGAGAGGCACACACTGCAAAATGCTTGAAGTCCAATGTGAAGTTTCCACAGTCTGTGTTGATTTGGGGAACCATGTCATCTGCTGGTGTTGGTCCACTGTGCTTCATTAAGTCCAGGGTCAATGCAGCCATCTACCAGGAGATTTTGGAGCACTTCATGCTTCCTTCCGCACATGAGCTTTATGGGGATGCTGACTTCATTTTCCAGCAGGATGTGGCACCTGTCCACACTGCCAAAAGCACCAAAACCTGGTTCAATGACCGTGGGGTTACTGTCCTTGATTGGCCAGCAAACTCACCTGACCTGAACCCCATAGAGAATCTATGGGGCATTGCCAAGAGAAAGATGAGAGACATGAGACCGAACAATGCACTATTGAAGCATCCTGCTCTTCCATAACACCTCCGCAGTGCCATAGGCTGATAGCTTTCATGCCACGCCGTATTGAGGCAGTAATTTCTGCAAAAGGGAACCAAACTAAGTACTGAGGACATATGCATGCTTACACTTTTCAGAGGTCTGATATTGTTCTATGTACAATCCTTCTTTTATTGATTGCATGTAATATTCTAATTTTCTGACACTATGGATTTGAGGTTTTCATGAGCTGTAAGCCATAATCATCACAATTATGACAAATCACGGCTTGAACTATCTTGCTTTGCATGTAATGAGTCTATCTCATACATTAGTTTCACCTTTTAAGTTGCATTACTGAAATAAATGAACTTTTGCACGATATTCTAATTTTTCAAGTTTCACCTGTACTGCTGCCTAATGCTGTTTGAGCCATGTGCATAAACTAGAAATCAAGCTGGCTTCAAAAGGCTTAATAGCATGCACTCTTTGGCTTTGGCCATTGTGGAGACCTGGTCTGGGGACTTGGTCTACACCATGCTTACCATGGGCCCTGACTGGTCACATCCATCTTTCTTTGCCTTTCCTGTTTCCCATCAGTTTTGTCTATTGATGATCCAAGAAACAAAGGAAGGAGAAACAAGTTCCATCATTCTTCTTGCCACAGGTTAGTATATAAAACTAGCAGAGTTCTTCATAATTAAAATTGAGTTACTTTTACATATAAATATAATAAGCATTCCACCAGCAAACTGGTTAAAAAAGAATCTTCATTATTCCACCATGAAAGAAAAAGGAGGATTGTGTCCACTTTTTATAGTTCTGGGTTATGCAAAGGAAATTGGGAGACACATGCGGAATCTTGTTAATATAATTTGAGTTGAGATTGTCTCAAAATATTGTGTAGGATGCAGAAAGAAATAATGTTGGAGAATAAAAAAAATGTGTATTTAATTCATTGTGGTCATGAGATTAATATAAGCTAGATATCAATATCTTGTGTTATAGTGGTTAAAATGCTGGAGAACAATTCTTTTTATATGCATAAAGTTTTGTGTAACTTGAAAAAGTTACACACACACAAAACATATATATATATATATATATATATATATATATATATATATATATATATATATATATATATATATATATATATATATATATATATAGTATTCAAGCTTTGTTCGGTATTTTCCCATGTCATTATAGTTGTGCTTTTAAAGTTGTAGCAACGTTTCGGCATTGCAAATGCTACAACTTTAAAAGCACAACTATAATGACGTGGGAAAATACCCGAACAAAGCTGAATACCATACATGTAAGTACCCGAGAGAGAGAGAGAGAGAGAGAGAGAGAGAGAGAGGACTTGAGATTGAAAAAAACACATATCACCAACAAGAAAGGATTTCTTTACATATATAAAGGTGTGTAATCACATTTCAGAGTTAAATACACAGTATTAGAGTTAGAAGTGAAAGGCCGCATTATCTGATACAGAGTGTGTTCACAACAAGGATTTACTTTGGAAACATCCAAGATCCCAATTATAAATGATGTAAATTTCATATTTACTGAACAATAGTTTTCTAATATATATACTATGAACATAGTGCAAATGCTGATCTTGGTTAAGTGTGGAGAAAGAATGGAAATCATTTCTCTTGCCCTGTGTTTTAAGCAAAAAACTCTCATATGAAGTAGTATATATTTGCAGGGAGGAATCTACCACTGATACTAATTTTCTATTCATTTTGAATTTGGCTTCAAATATGTCTACAGAATCACATTTATGTTCTATCCAGAACAGATTTTCTTGAGTTTTTCCTTCTTCTAGATATCAAGTGGTTACTTCTGTTTAGCCTCAAAACAGACTTTCAGAGGGACAGATTTTTGACCATGCTCTGACCATTACACTTCAATATTAACTACAACATTGAGACAGTAGGACACATTGTCTCCTCTTATGCTTTGATTAGAAGTTCTAATACAAGAGAATACATGTAGCTCAAAGTTGAACTGTGGAGTCATTGAGATTGATTTCTTGCTTGCAAATGTTTTATTACCCAACTCTATAATAAATGTCACCCAACTCGGCAACATCATCAGTATGAGTAAGTGTGGGAATTGTGTTTTATATACAGTAGCTTGCCCTTGCAGTTTGGGTGTGGGAGTGGTTTTCTCATTGCTAGTTCCTTGATTATGATATTGTTTTTCACTTGATTGTTTGCCTAGAGTAAATCCCTGCTTGTTTGAGTATTGGTGTTAAAAAGAACATGTTCTGGTCTTTTTTCTCATTTGAATGGTGTGTAAATATGGTTTATTTCTACAGTTCTTTTAATAGATGGTTTGTCTGATTACCAAGCTTCCAGTAATCCCCTAGTGTTTCTGGATGGAACTTGTTCTAGGATGTTTTCCAGTTGAAACCATGGTTGAGCCTGTCTGAAGTCTGTTTCAACTGGGAGACTGAAAAATGGGAACCTGGGAAATACTTTCCTGGAGGCATCTTATAGTTTTTTAAAATGTTTGTGTTAGAATTTTCTTTTCTTTAAAAAAATAAGTTAAGAGAGTAAGAGTACTTTCTCTACCATTTTCCTAGTATAGCAGAACATAGTGCTACATAAAGTTAAAAAAAAAAAAGCAAAGGAATGCAGAACTGATGTGTAGAATAAAGAAATGTGTGATTCAGGAGGAGGAGGTGGATGTTAAGAGCTGTATGAATTTCTTGGGCAGGCTCAGTGAGGAAAAAACAACCCCTTATTCAATAAATGTGTGGGAGTGAGAACAGAACAAGTGAGAGACAGGGAGAAAGGAGATTCTCCCCACCCCATCATTTTCTTTTGTCCTTTTGGTAAAACGTAGTGCTCAGCATCAGAAGATTTGGTGGTTATGGTTCCAAAGCCATATGTCTGATCCCAGACACAGATTGCCCTAAGCTGATTGATTTAAGTGGGTTTAGCTATGTTTGCTATTGCCACAGAGACTACTGTTTAGTCTGTCATTTCAATTCACTTGGGAGTCATTTCCATTGCAAATACTGGTGCTAAGCACAGACAAAAATGTGTAGGTGATTTTCCTGGTGGTTAAAGCAGCAAGTCTGCTTTCTGGGAAACTAAATCAATACATTTTCTAATGTATCTCAGTGTTCAGGGTATTAAGGACTCAGGAGGATTCCTATTAGGGAAGTATGAGATACAAATCTGATTAACAGATATTGGAATGAAAGTGTATAAAAACTGAAGTGATAAAAAAAGTAGAGGTAAGGACATAGAGTGGCAAGCTATATCACATCCAGTTACAATAGAAACAGTAGTTAGGAAAGTTAGAATTATTTTCTGAAGTGTCATGGATTACAAGATGAATTTATTTGAGCAGCATGGATGGTCTGACTTGTATACCATGCACAACAATTAAAATATTAACTAATGCCAAGCCAACCTAATCTCCTTTCTGATAGAAGACAGGTCCATGCCAGTAGTGACCACTCATCACTTCCTAAGTGAAGGACAGATTATATCATTCTCTGCCTATTCCCAGCAAAGGTGTCCCATGTCCAGTTTTCTCAGCTGTGATTCAAAGCTGATCTTTGACTTGACTTATCTTAAGCCCTATAGAGCTTTGTCGTATTCTAATAGCATCCCAGCTTTGACTGGCTGCAGTACCTTCTTTTCTATCTAGCTTTTCTCCCGAGGTTCTATGTTTCCTGCTGAAGGGCAATAGTTGTTATTTTGTTTTTAAAATAATCCATGGGTAATCTCACCATAGCCTATTATATCAGAAAACTATCTTCAAGCTTAGAAACTTATGCTCTATTGAACCCTTGCAACTCTCCCTGGAGAGACTTTTGTGTTTTTGCCCATAATGCTTCTGGGTGAAGCATCGTCCCTTCGGTTTCCCACCCGCAACCCCTTCCCACAGCATGACAAAGCTTTCCTTTCTTTCACCTCATTTTTAAAATTTACATATTTTAAGTTACAATATAGGGAGATTGCCACTTCGTTTCTGTGAAATTGAACTACCGATTCTTCCTCACATCAAAGTTTCCATGGAAAAAAACAAAGAAACCTGGGAACAAAAGAAGAACCTGTTCTTCATTGCTTTGATTATTGCAGCATCAATGATGATGCTCACAGGTAGGATGGGAGAAAAGAAATGTCAGCACCACTAGATAGGGCAGATTGCTAAATCCAGGAAGGCTAATACTATTCTTTGAGATTGGCTAGAGTAATAGAATTTTTTTAAATAAAAGTTTTATTTAAGTTTTCACAAAACATACAAATAAAATAACTTTTTTGAGAACAGCATGGCCCCGGGTTATCACTTCTCCATACAGACATAAACTCAATACATATTTATCTGATACATTCTAATCCATATCTTATAACTATTTTTGCAATTTTTTCAATAGCTTTTCCCTTTCTTTACTTCCTATAGCCTTATTTTAAATTATCTCATTCCTTTCTTAATACAATTACATATCTTTTTCTAATTTTTAAAATCTTTCTAATCAATGTTTTTATACTTTCATCTGTCCTGTTTACAATTTCATATTATCTTTTCACATAAAACAAATTTTCCCCTGTAATTACTAGACTGGAGTGTAACACCTTTGTATCTTTTTTCAAATCTTATTTAAAAATTTAAGTTACATCTTCACAGTTATAACATTCATTTTCTAACCTCTATTTTATAACACATACCTATTTTCAATCAAATTCTGCTTGGTATATTCCCTTAAAGTACACACTAAATTCTTAAAAGAAAAAAGTATACATGTATATATATCTGTGTATATATGTATAACAATAGTAAATGGAATAATTATTCTATTCAAGTACAGCTCCGCCATTAATATTAATAACAATCTTGTACATTTCTATTTCTTTTAACAAACATTACCTGGTAATATCAGTTGTCTTTCACTTTAATCATCTATATTTCATATTTTACTTATTACTGTCTTTAAATAAAAAAACCAAACAATAGTTATTAACAGTAGTCAATAAAATTATTATTCTTATTCAAATTCATCTTGTCAACTGATAAAAATCTTCCATGTTTCTTTTCAGTTTTTTTAAAACGTTCTTTTTAAATCATTGAGAGCCTTATTCTCTTTACAAACAAATATTCCATTACACATCAATAGAAATTTTTTCTATCACTTTATTCATCTAACCTATTTTCTAACCCTTTTCTATTTCTAATATAACAATGCTATCCCATGCACCTTTGCAGAATCCTCTCCTTAAGTTAAATTTTAACCATTGTCTCTGTGTCTTTTAAATAGGTTTTTACCTTTAATTCTTGTACATTTTTCCTGTATCTCTATATCTTGTTTCTGTCTTTTGTAGCTTCTTTTTCTTTCCCTCTTCTCTCTCTTCTTCTCCCTCCCCTTTTTATTCCCTTTTCTATCTGATTCTCCCTTCTGTGACCCTCCTTTCTGCTTCTTCCTGATATTATGATTGCTTTTCAAATTACTCTTTTTTTTGGTTGTTGCTTCAGTGCTTAAGTTTTTAACTCCCTTCCCCCCCCTCCCCTTTCCGTTTTTTACCCCATTTAAAATTGCTTGGTCATTAAAGATGGCTTCTTCGTTGTCCCGCCCTTCTTGTTCTGCCAGCATTTCTTGTTGTTTTTCATAGTTCAAGATCTCCATTTCTAAAAATTGAAATACGAAGCCAAAAGATCCTCTTCTGTCTTGTGCTTCTTCTTTTTGTTCTTTAAGTCTCATTTTTAACTCTTCAAGCAGTGATGCCATTTTAAAATTTTTTAAACAACCCCCAATTGATTTTATTTTATTTCATTAGGATCTTCCACCCAAAGTTCCAGGAATCATCCAATAATCCAAAACTGTTTCTTGCTTCTTTTCTCACTTTCTCTTTCCAGGGGCTTTGTTATCTTATAACAAAGTTTCAACTACAATATATCTTTTGCAAACCTTGTTAAAATGCCACTGTCAATTTTTTTTTAAAAGTTCCAGGTGGTCTCCTCCATTTTCCAGATTCCACCCTCTTTTTTCCTTTTTCCCTCTGCTGCTTGCTTTCTTTTTTTAAATAAAGTTTTTAAATTACCCAAGAATCTATTTCCCTTTGACACTTTATTTTCAGCTAGAAGTAGCCTATTAATGTCAAAGTGGATTAGGATCAGTTTCTTATTCGAATCTCTTCTTCTTAATGTTCCAAGTCAATTAAAACTGTTGATGTTAGAGGGAAAAAAGCCAATTCCGTTTCCTTTCCCTTTCTCTTTTGCAGCTTAAAATCTTTTTTAGGAATAGTATTAGTCTTTAAAATTCAGGTTCCAGGTACCTTAAATAGATGTTCTCCATTCAACCCGGTCAGTCAAACTTTCTCCTTTAAACTTCCTCCTGCACATTATTTTCCGGTCCGGTTCTTCTTTGTGGTGGCCATTTCTGACCACCGCTGCAACCACGTTTGGGAAAGGGAGTAATGGCCAGCCGAGGAGGAAAGATGCGGCTCTCCTCAACCCCTCTGATGGTTCCTCCCTCTTCACCACCTCTATGGGGTGGCTTCAGCCCCGAATCCAGGCAGCTCGGGGCACTCCAGCGGCAAGCACAGATCAAAACTTATTCCGCATTGAATTGTCCTGTGATACCTCACAAAGGAGTGGCTGTGGTCTTGTCTTTCTATACCCTATCAACACTGACTGGGCTCGACCTTGAAAGAAACTGAACCAGCACAATTCTGCAGCATTCAGCTCCAAACCCTGCAGCTGGCTCAAAAAGATAGCATGGTTGGTGGTAATGAAAGTCACTGAGAGGTCAAGGAGAGGAAAGATGGATGCGCTACCCACATCACACTCTCACCAGAGATCCATAAATTTAGCAGGTCATATTGTCATTGCTGTGGCAATATATAAGTAATGAAGATGTTTAGAAATCATTATTGTTTGTTTTCCAGACTGTTCTAGACCATGATTATCACAATGGCCAGCAAAGATTACAGCATATTCTATAAGAAAAAAAAGAAAGGATTGCAAAGATCGATTTAAAGATCACTTTTTAAAATCCAACACCAATGTTAAAATTCTATTCCAAGTAACAGAAGAGGTACAAGATCTCTATAGTAGCTGCCTCAGTATCTAAAAAGATAAGACAGGCCGCTACATTGTTAATGAAAGAAAATTAATTAAAAAAAACATTGAAAGAAAAGAGGTTGTTTTTTTTAAAAGTAAATTCTAATGGGTAGAGAGGTATTCTTATAATTACCTAATTGTGAGGCAACCAGGGAAATGTCTGAATGCCTTGTCTTTACTTTAAACCAACTCTTCTTTTTTGGGAAGGCTAGGGTTTGGTAAAATAATAGAATGCACAAGAAAGTAAGAAGAATAAGATGGAATAAAAGAATAGTTACTAAATGCAGATTTTTTTAAATGCATAGAAAGAAAGAAAAACTTTGTAGTAGTATGTTTCCCTTTATTTTTTCCATAACTCTTTGTTAGATTCCAAGTAATGCAATCATCATAAAATGAACTCAGAGGCATTGCAATTCCTCAAAGAACTATTTTATTTAATTACACATCTTGGTACTAACTGGTGGAAGCCAGTACTGAAAATTTCCCAGGCTTCCATGTCACTATAGCTAGAATTTTCTCATTTTTCCAAAACAATGTATCACATTATCCAACCAGGAGATTAAATAGTTTCTTGACAACTTCATTCCTCCTTCCTCTGGCCAAGCACAATTGGTCTCATCACCCAGCTATGTTGTTCTGGCTGGAGCTTCATTCACCTCAGTTCTCCTCCCTTCCATTTCTCAAGTGTGTCAAACTGAATTCATATGATTCCACCACCAAACTAAATTCAGGCTTGACATTCTTCTCATTATTTCACTGTGATTATTCCTCTCAAATTTTACATCTGTTTTAACATTCAGTTTTAATTTGTCCCATCTCCATATGACATTTCAATTACAATGTACAAGTACTCCTAATAGAAGATCTTGACACTGTGTAAACCTTTAAAATTTTGTCATGTTTCTCAAGGTCCCTTCTTGTTTTTTTGAGATCACTTTTTATTTTTCTGCTTATTTGCAGATGTATTAACCATGATAGATTCCTTCCTTAATTGGGAAGCTTCTGTTGTGCTTGTAATGTTTTCTGAATCTGTATTTGTTATGTAAGCATATGTAAAAAAATTTTATTATACAGTGATGTTTAAAAGTTTGTAATCATTTTGGTTTCAGTATAGATATGACCTAAAACATGATCTGTTCTCCAAATTCTAAAATTCTAAAATAAGAGAAAGAGACCTCAACTATACAACTGAGTCAAAAACATTATTGTGTTTATTAATTGAGAAAAATGATCCAAAGATAAATATAGAATTTGTGTATGACAAAAATATGTAAATCTCTAAGATTTTTGGTTTATTTGATTGGGAAATTAAAATTAGGTCTTTTAATCAATTGAGTGTGAGATATCCTGCCTTAGGTAATTCTGAGTATTCACTATCAAAGCACCGGTATGTAGAAATCATGGCACCGGTATGAAGTAATCACGGTTTGAACAAAGGAGATATCTGAAGACCTCCAAAAAAATCATTTTGATGCTCACCAGGCTACAAAACTATTTCCAAAGAATGTGGACTCAGCTAGGCAGATTATGGCAGTAATTCCACACCACTGTTATTCTTTGCAGGAGTAATCAACTAATCAATAATATATAGAGAGAAAGTAGTATAATATACTAGGAGGTTTCAAAGAACCCCTGGATAATGTCACAAGAACTAAAGACCTCACTTGCATTGGTAAATGTCAGTGCTCATGAGACCATCATCAGGATAACACTGAATAATACTGTCATTGTGCATAGCAGGGTTGCAGGGAAAAAGTCACTACTCTCAAAAAAAGAACATTACTGCTCATCTACGCTTTGCAAAAGGCCACATGGATAAGCAGAAGGCTATAGGAAAAAATGTTATGTGGACAGACAGACACAAATACAGGTTTTTGGCTTGAATGAATAATGTTATGTTTGGCAAATGGCAAAAATTGCATTCTGTGAAACATGGTACTGGTAGTATCATGGTTTGGGGCTGCTTTGCTGCTTCTGGATCAAGAGGGCTTATCATTATTCATGGAACCATGAATTCTGAAATGTAGCAGAAAATTGTACAGGAAAATGTCAATGTATCTGTGAATTGAAGTAAAAGAGAAAGTGTGTCTTATAGTAAGACAATGATCCAAAACACACAAATCTAATCAAAGTATGATTAAAGCAGAAGAAAGTAAATGCTTTAGAAAGAATGACCAAGTCAAAATCCTGACCTTAATCCTACATAAATGTGATGGAAGCACCTGAAACAGGAATTCATGTGAAGAAGTCATCAACATCCCTACATTAAAGCTATTCTTGAAGAAAAAATAATTTGGGCAACTTCTTCTATTACTGATATTTGGAGAATCTATGGGTTATTCACAATAGGCAAGTTGTTCTATAATACAGTCTCAGATTGAGGAATGTTATAATTCTTCTCTTATTTTGAATTCGTAAAACTTTGAATCTTACTCTTGATAAAAGAGTACTCCGTATAAATCTGTGATATATATATATATATATATATATATATATATATATATATATATATATATATATATATATATATATATATATATATATATCTCCAGATTATATACTTTTATCTTCAAAGTTCATCAATATATATATATATATATATATATATATATATATATATATATATATATATATATTCTTAAGTTTACGCGGTACTTACATGTATGGTATTCAGCTTTGCTCGGGTATTTTCCCACGTCATTGTAGTTGTGCTTTTAAAGTTGTAGCAACGTTTTGGCAGAATCTCATCTGATGGCAGATGAGATTCTGCCAAACTTGCTACAACTTTAAAAGCACAACT